>NW_009202161.1:0-20186 GCF_000690835.1 Fulmarus glacialis
GTTTTGTTTTTGTTTTTGTTTTTTTTTCCCCACACACATTGGAGGTATCAGGGCAAAACAAGGAAAGTGCCCTTGGAGGAAACAAACAAAAATACACTAAAATTATGATCATTTATGAGCAGACTTAAAAAATTATTTTACAATAAAAACAACATTAAAACTAAATAGGTTGGGAATAAATGGTCAAATGAAACCACTTTTATTTGCATCTCCTTACAATATGGGCAGACATCACAGACCTAGAAACAGGAGAGATAAGCTAGGAACATGACTTAAAAGTGGCATTCTGTAAGAATTTGAATGACAACAAACTGTAGACCTAGACCAAAGTAGATACAATCAGACTAGCTAAAGTCTACATATGAGTTTACAGGTCATAAAACTTCACCTGCAACAATGCAGCTGCTTTGCAACTGTAGAAAACAACAACCAAATTGTACTTCAAAAAATCAGAAATAAAAAGGCTCAAATTATATGGAGTTTCAATTTGGATGAAAACAGAAATCGGGATATTCCATTGCTTTGACGAAGGAATCGCATTCTAAGCTCAGTATTACAGAGATATTCTAATACGCTGTCATCTCCATGGGATATTTAGTTTCTCAGTTTCGCCATGGAATTCCATAAGCCAAAGGCTTTACAAAGAAACTTGCAGTGTGAAGGCTGCAGCAGGTTCTCTGAGCCCTTTAAACACTCAGTAGAGCAGTGGACCCAAGTCTGTAAAACACAGGCACAGCTGCTTAGGCCATAGTGTGAGACTGATGTTCCCAATTAGCAAACTTAAGAGAGGTAAGAAAAAGGACTAGATTTTTGCCTCCAAAAGGACAGGCAGAGAGTGACTCAATAGGCGGAGGAGGCCGGTCTCCTACCAGATAAAGGAGGACACTGCTCCCCAGTATGGAGACATTCTGTGAAGTTGCTCTATCATCTCTTACTGAAATAAAAGACTGAGTCTGAAATTTCACATCAGAGTGGCTGTGTCCTAGATGGCAGAAGGCCCGATCTATTCACAGAGAGGAAAGAACAATAGCTTCTTCTAATAAATAGCACAAATTAGAAATACATGGAAGCAAGCCTCCCTAACTTGGGAAGAATTTTTCTTTCTGTAAGATGAAGAATAAGACGATTTTTCTTTCCAAGAATCCTGGAAAGAAAGAATCTTTTTTTGTAGAATCTAGTTCCTTAAGAACCAGTTTCAAAACCTAAATACAAAGATAAAACTCTAACATTTAGGAGTTTTCCTAAGATAACTAGGAATAAATGAGAGGAAATGATGTTTCAGATTTGTAAAGGGCAATTCCATGGAAAAAAATACATTACTAAGCCAGAAAAAAAAGGTGACCTATCAACAACTTTTATTGCAACTGCCAGATAGAAGAAATTACACATAAAATGTCTTCATCTTCAATATAAGAATGTGATTTGAAGAAAAATAGAAAAGAGATCAACTTCCCATTGCATTCTAAGATCACTCTCATTTTTTCTAATCAATGCAGTATTCCTCTAAAAAATACTTAACTGGAAATAGATCAACTGCAAGTGAATTCACAGGTATGACTATTCATTTGTTATGATTTTTTCCTAATATAACTTACATATTACAATACATCAGCAGAATAAAGATAGTACACAGTTACATCTTTGTCTAGCCCATGAAATAGTAGTTTACTTGCATTTTATTTTTGTGTTTTAGTGACCTCTGGTGGTTACATTTGAAACAAATTGCTGTTCACCGATTACCTGAAGAAGAACTTTAAAAACAAAGAAAAATTTAAAAAATGGGAAAACCGTTAATTCTTCAAAAAACAACAAATTAAAGGCTTTTGGTATACAGTATGTGAAAGTTTACGTTAGCCTGTAAAATGAGAATGAGGCTTCTTTTCTTTCCTAAAGTTTTTCTTCTTCTTCAGGACTTAATGTTACTACTATTTAACAAATTGTTTAAAGAACAACAACAACAACAAAAAGGTTAGGGGTGCAGATTCAACCTCAAAGATAGAGGAACTATCCTTAAATAAATATATATGTAGATAAAAGACAGCAGAGGGTAGAAATGAAGAGCCAGATTTTAACATGTAAGGGCCAGCAGTGGTGTCCTGCATGAGTCTCTATTAGGTTCTGTGGTACTTTAAAAGCACAAAAGAAATCACAAATAACTGGATGAGTGCATAATGGGGTAACAAAGAACTGCAAAGGGGCTGTGATTGAGTGATAAAAATTGGAAAGAAGACTTGGTGTACATAGCATGGTATACATAGGGGGCAAAAATAATTCCAGAATCGCATCTTCATAAGCTCTGAACTGACTTTTCACACTTGGGAACAAAATTTGGTGGCTATAGGAGATTGTTCTACAGAGACATCACCTCTGTCTAACAGGGGTCAAAAAAGCAAACAGTATTAGACGTTACTAAGAATGGAGGAGGAAACAAAATAAAGAAACAACTACCAATAGATAGATCACTCCTATATCTTTAGTCTGTAAGACCTAGATCACAGAAAGTCGTTTTAGATTATGTTGTTCTGACTAGCTACAGCTTGGTTTTGACATTTCCTAACTCACAGCAGCCACCAAGAAACTTCAGCTGGAGCATCAGTTGGCTCATATAAAAGGATAAATTACAGGATTATATTTTAATACAATATATAATGCTGGTTTAAAGGTTTGTTTTATGCTTTTTTTTTTTTTTTTTTTACAGTGTCACACAACATATAATAGCTGACAGTCCACAAGAAAGTTCAACAAACACACAGGTTCGTCTAGTTCCTTTAGGGGGAGCAGATGGGAACACAACTCTGTAGGTCAGAAATCCCTAAATGACTCCTTCCTACTTTTCCTATAAATGAACTATTAAGTTTTGTGTACTGCTTACAGTTATCTGATTTTAGATCACATATGCAAAAATAAATTTGAAGACATGAAAATATTTGAATACAATTTTTCTTCCTCATTCTAATTCTGTGTAAGCATCCTAAAATATTTTTAAAATTCAGAGATATTACTTTGGGAGAAAAAACTTGGAATGAATGTCATTACAGCAAGCACAGTAGATGCCTTTTGAACAGTATTATAACTCAGATTTGTTAATTTAAAAAATAAATCCTTATTCTCCCAATGAATGTATACAAAAATTAATTTTAATTCACATAAGAATGGGGCCAGAAAGTGATAATGAAAATTAATTTTCCTTTCTAGTCCTTCAGTTTATATGTCACTGGTCTCAGACTTAACTTGTCTTTTGAAGTATATGCATATTTCTAAAAATGCTAAATTCCATTTGTGAATTATTTTTATGTTCATATGGAAAAAAAACCAAAAAACTGGAAACATTTTGAACAAAATAATATTATAGCTCAATGCAAAACTACTTCAATCTATTGCTTTTACATACACAAAGCAGACTAGGATATGTATTTTCTGTGATGAAAACTGGGAAGCTAGGGAAACTATCGCTGAATATATTAGTGCTAAACACCTAAACAAACACCTAAAGCCGTCATATGGAAAAAAACCCAAAAAACTGGAAACATTTTGAACAAAATAATATTATAGCTCAATGCAAAACTACTTCAATCTATTGCTTTTACATACACAAAGCAGACTAGGATATGTATTTTCTGTGATGAAAACTGGGAAGCTAGGGAAACTATCGCTGAATATATTAGTGCTAAACACCTAAACAAACACCTAAAGCCAGAAGTTACATGCGCATCTCAAAATTACTTTTGAGTATTTTCACTGGAACTCTTAAAAGTTAAGCATCAGAAAAATCTGCCACATACAAAAGCACACTTAAATTGTGACCTGAAATTCAATTGACATGCAATTGTCGATACTGAAAGATTTTGACCAAACTTCAATGACTGTAACCATAAGAACTCTTGCCCCACTTTGTAACTTTATAAAACAAACGAAAAAACCTAGGTAATAACAACAACGTTTTGAGTTCAACTTTCACTACAGAATTGAAATGTTAAGCACCATCACAAGATAATCATAATCATTCTTAATATTCATTAAGAAGAAACCAGAGAAACCTAGAACAACAAAAAAATCCTTAGCTGCATTGCCAAAAAAAGTCAGCTATTAACCAATAACTACATGTTCCTACAAGTCAGATCTGCACAGTATGGAGGCATATTTGCTACGTGTGTTTAGCAGTTGTTTCTCACATTCAAACACCCATTCCATTCAAATCCTGACTTCACCTCATGAAGTAGAAATGACGACACATTCACACTTTACACAGATACTAAATAGCAGATTCTGTCAAGTTTACGCAATTTGTGTGCATGTGTTGCATGCAAAAAAGGACAGTAAGATCGCTTTGTCTAATCGGTCTTCAAGTCAACTACTGAGCATGCAAAATGAAAAAGGGATTGAGGGATTGAAAGAATTTTTCTTCTCCAAAGAAAATGACTTGCCCTTCATTACATACATTCTTCAAGAACTGTGAGGAATCTCAAACTAGTCCCATCTCAATTACTTTTTGGAAAAAAGAATTTCTAAGAATCTTTTGTACTATTCTTATACTAATTGTAATAATTATATTTCAGAATAACCAAATATGTCAACACTTTCTTCTTGTTACACACACATGCACAAGAAGTATGACACCGACTACTTAATTTTCTGAAAAGGAGAGAAAAAGGCTAGAGTTTTATCATTGGTGAGTAGTTCTGCCACAGATTAGTAAAGATCAGAACCACAACTACATAGAATAAACTCAGAAGTTTATACATTTAATTAATTGAATTAATTATATTCCCATTTATACATATGAGAAAAAATAAAGCAGCGTTCAAAAAAAAAAAAAAAGCTCTGAAAGTTTCTGACATAAATAGTAAAAGCATTAACAAAACTCCACCACCCTCCCAAAAAAAACCCACAAAAAAGAAAAGTTACCTCAGAAACAGGTACATTTTCTCCAAGTTCAGATGTATGGAATGCCAGTAAACCAATCACTCGAGCAACTTTGGCACGTCTGCATATCAAATAAATTTTTTGTAGGTGCAGAAAAACTATGTCAAAAATATCACAAAAACAATTACATCTTGTTTATATTTTACACAGATTGCTAAGGGCAGGAAATATTTGAAGTGTTATTTATAGCTCAGATTTTCTTCTTATTTCTATTTTCTTTGTATCATCAAATTATTTCAGTATTTCAGCTCAATTTAGCAATAAATTCATGCATAAAGACATTTCTTTCCTTTAGCACTGAAGAATGAAGATTCTTTAGTTTGTTATAGTCTTACTAATCAGTCATGCTCATGTTCAGTTTTCTTACAACACAGAAAACTCCCATAGATCATTTCAAACTTTTCATTATAGCTGACAAACAGAAATTAAATCTGTATCAGCAAATCAGTTTTAAATGTTTCATCAAAGAAAAAACTGGAATAATAAAATCAAAAAACAGCAGATTTATGAAACAAACAGCAGAGGGCACTATCACATCGAAATATTTCTGACAGGCAATTAAAAAAAAAGCTATCATTGTTATTTTACTACTGTTATGGTATGGGTTGGTTTATTAGGTGATTTTAAGTAACACTATTTGATACACTAAATTAGATAACTCCTAGATAAAATTTTTGAGATCTTCTATAATCTTTAGTCCTGTGAAATAGCAATATATTAATTCAGTATTGAAAAAATTCAATGTTTTATACACCATCATACTGCCAGTCAGGTACCACAACAGTCTGACAGGCTAAAACACTCCTCAAACACTTTGTTAAAGAATATCTTTAATAAAATTCAGTGATAATTCCGTATTTGAAAAAATTTATTTAAAATAATTCTTACTTACATATCCCAGTTGGCGGCTGCACGCAGCTGCTGTATCAATATAGGAAACTATAGTTTAAAGAAGATAAATAAACATTAGTGATTTTCAGTCATCTACTATGTCCCAATGATAAACAAAAAAATCAGAATATCAGGAATTTAATAAAAATGTATTTGGATAACATTTGCAGAAAGTATTATCATAGCAAATACTGTAGATATTGTCCAAACATTAATTAAAAAAAAAAAAAAAATGCTGTAATTAATAAAAAACCCAAGTACTTAATAAATGAAATTTATTTTGTGAGAATGGACAAAAATAGTTGGCAAATACTAGAATACTGAATGAACTGTTAACACACATAATCAGCCACTTAGGAACCAAACTGCGTAATTACTAACTCATTTCTAAAATGTTCTGTTAATTGGCAATTCAGTTATCGGATTATTGTCCCCCCAGAATTCTCCAATAATAATGGAATACACCTTCCAGCAATTCTGTTTCCTGTTTTCACAAGAATTCTGTGGCATGAGACCTACCATTGCTTCCAACCTGAATGTTCTTCATTGCATTTTTCTGGCAGTGCAATTTTGCCTTTAATATCTCTATATCCAACGATGGCATGTGTCAGAATATGACTTGGTTGCATTAGTAGAAATGTAGGAGAACAAGGTAGTTTACTTTTTATTAAATAAACTGAAAAGTGCACACCTCAGGACAGCCTCTGTCATGCTTTTACATAATGGGAAAAATAAGTCTATTTCTCTTCTGCACATGCAGTACTCTGAGAAATGTGTTAAACCACTACAGAGGATACTAGTAAAATTGTTTGTCTGGTAGAAAATGGTTCTTGAAAGGTGAAACCACCATTTAGGTATACACTAAAACAGACTCTTCAGAGAGCATGCTCACTCTTTGAAGCAATACTTAATTAAAGTTTTACTGTATGTTCTTTAGAAAGTTTTTCTTGCTATTCTTTATGGACATATGGCCAAATAAAATTGATTTAATAATTCAAGCATGAACTTCTTTCAGTCTTCTCTGTCACTTAATGATTTACAAAGACTAACATTTCATCATACATTATTTCGCACTCTCCATCAAGGTTAGTTTTTACCCCAACCCTTTTACTAATAAAACAGATCTATATGTAAACGTATCTGAAATCTAAGAGAAAGAATTAGTTTCCCTCAGTTCTTTTAAAAAAAACGGAGTTGGAATTTAGTCATTTTTTCATTATTTTGTATTTAATTTGCTATATTATTTTTGTCAGTACACCAATGATTTCTTGAAATACAACTAAAAGCAGCTGATTTTTGCTACAATGGCAAGTTACGTAAACCATGTTGATTCCTTCAAAGCTTTATTATTTACCAGCTGAGAGCTAATCAGCCTGCTTGCAACTTCCTTGTGGACAGCCACAGTACACAGATAGTAGAGTAAGTTCAGTTTAGAACGTGCTGCTCCTGCATTCTTCTCAGTGGAATCAAGCAGTGAACATACTCGTTGCAAGAAGTCATTCCAGTCCATGTCTTTCATAGATGATAACTTCTCAGCTAACCATAAGAAGCAAAGAAGTAGTTAAAGATAATGGATCTTTGATGTTGCTTTAACACAAAAAGTAACATCAACATGAATAAATAAGTTCCAAAGTTTGAATCTAATTATAATTTTAGTACTTAAAATATTAAACAAACACGTTATAATTCATGTCTGAAGATTACAGAAATCAAAAAAGTAGTAAGAAGAGAAACAAAGCATAAAAATGTAGCCATAAAAGCCTCAAAACATTTTTGAAAGTGCAACCCTGCTAAGTCCTTGGACTTCATTTAAGTAAATATTTATTGGCATTATATTTAGGAAAGGTAGTAGTTGTCCTTAATCATTACTAATTCTTAATAAGAAAGTGCAGTTTCATTAGAGTAAATTCGAGGCAAAAACTAATGAAAGTCAGCAAAATCTCCTCAGAATCAATAAATTGAAAGCGTGGATAGTTATTCATATAGGTAGGTATCCATCTAGCTAAGCCTTAGTAGTATCAGAACATAGATGACTTAAGGAGGAACACAAAGAAGTCAAGTCACTAGGACAATTAACACAGATCCTGTGGTTCAATTCACTGACCACTGTACATGAATAGAGAATTTTCAAAGACTTCCTTATCAGTCTCAATGAATAACTTCACTCTAGCAGCCATACCTTCCTTCAGTTTTGGTTAGTTATTTAATAATAGCCTATCTGCCGTCCTGATATGCTCCAGTACAGAATAAAGGCATGTCTTCTCTCTTTTACTCCAATTTTACATTTAAGTAACAACACCTACTAATGAAGGCAATTATAATTTACATTAGTAAAGGTGAAGAGTTGTAGATTTCAGGTATTTATCTTAATTTTTCCATACTGTCTTTAATCATTATTGACAAGCTGCATCAAATTCAGTATCTTCAACAGAAAGTTGTCCAGAAAAAAGCTACAACCCTGAAAGTATTACAACCACAAAAAACACTGTCCCATATTAAATAAATACAGGCAACATTAACGTATAACATAACATTAAACATATCAGAACATCAGCGTGATAATTTAGCTACTTAAATGCAATATGACATAAAATAGCACCCCCTTAGGCACTTATATTTGATCATTTTTGCCTAGGACATTAGCCAAATTAAAAATATTTTCTGTTACTACAATCTTGATAGGGAGACTGGGGCATGTTGCATTCCTTTCCAATTATAAAATTTCTTCAACAAATTAACTCTCCAAAATACATACTTTATAGAAAGAAGAAAGGAAATTTTATGTCTAGGAAGAAGTGCTATGTGAATTCTAGAAGGACTACATATCTGGCTGACATTCCTCTTCAAGCACAGTAAAGTGTAATAATACTTCCTTAAATAGACTAGAGGAAATTTTCCAGGGGAAGAAACATTATGCTCATGACAATGAGCAGCATTTTGTTTTCAGAAATAACAGCAGTCTTTCTAGACATTAAAAACAACAACAAAAAAACAAATCCCAAACAACTCCACACTATCTTTTGGGACATGATTCCCATAACATTTCATGATTAAAGGTTGGACTGGCAAGGCTGCCTAGTATTATGGCTCATCAGCACTGCACATTTTAAGATCCTGTTTTCATTTGCTTGTCTACCTTGTCAAATTTTAATCTATTTGGTTGAATATTTCAGTTTTATCTCGGTTGTTTACAAAAAGTAACACAGGGAAAAAATACGCTGTTTTTCCACACTAAAACAGTGTCGACTGTCTTATTTTAAAAGCTTTTGAGCATGGGCTTGTAACTGAAGAAGGCAGAAGAGAAAGGAAGGGTATATAACTGTTAGCACTTGAAAAGTCTACTCAAAATTGGTCTAGCTAAAAATATCACATATGCAACTTCAGTTTCACAAAAGTTACAAGTTCTCCAACTGTGACAGCTCATCATCTACAAAGGAAGGGTATAGGTCTTGTAATAGCAAATTGCACCATCATATGCAGAACTTCAGCAAATCCATACCCGAGTATGTTGGTATATGTAAAGTTTTCAAATCAAATCTAAGTGGCACTTGCTTCATTATCTGGAAAAATAAACAAACACATTACAACTAGTTTTAACATATTTCTGGAAATCTCTAAGTAGTTGAACATGAAAATACAAAGATGCAAAAATTGTACAGGATGGGTGTACAAACCACTGCTCATTACTGAGGCATTTTCCACTGTTTTCTAGTATGTATTTCTTCCAAGCAGATATTTGAGATTTAACTCTATGTTTTTAATAAATTAAATTGTTAGTATTTCCATTTAAGTGATTTTTTTTTTTTTAATGGGAATACAAAATGATAGGATTTTTTTCAGTTTACATTTTTATCTTGCTGGTATGCGGAAAAATACTTGCATTTGGGTTTCAAGAGCTACAGAAAGGAACGATGCGGCTGAGAGCTCATGAACTGTTTTAGCAATTCATTGCTATACAGTAAATACATACATATACACTAGATCATTCTAGCATATAAAAAATAATACTATCACCAACTAATCGTTCGTAAGGTATGGGTTTTTTTCCCCCCACAACACATCATTTTCTGGATGACTGCTCAGTGACTGAGCATTTGCGTGCGATTTTCAGTAATTAAAGCATACAAAAAAGATAACTGTATACTGGAATTTAGCCTTTGACAGATGAAGCCTAGATGTAATTACACAGTTATTTTCTAAAAAAGGTCTTCAATTCCACAATCTACAGAACACAGGGAAATTTTACAATATAAGCTGACATTTCAGCTTTTAAAATTCTGCTAGCATCTAGTAAATCCCTTTCCAGGAGATTAAATTGCAAGCTCTTCAGCTTTACCAGGTGTCAGTATCATCCTTTAGTCTGAAGATAGCCAAGTATGCAATGACTCTGATTACATGTCCCTGGAATTTAGTGGGCTATTTTGCATTAGTTCTGAGTATGGCATTGCATGGTAAGGGGATTAGTCTCCATGTGCACATTAGTATGTACACTTCCCCCTAATCTTATCTCTTACACTTGTAGTAAGAAGAGAAGCAGTGAAGGGCTAAGGCTTTGTGTCGGACTCCTGAGACAGAACAGAGGTGGCATTCAAATGCATCATTACCTTTGAAATACTCCACTGGCAACAATGTCCCCCACCCCAAACATACTAAAACTGTATTACTGGGTAGTTACTTTATCTAGCTGTATTCTTAATTTTTGAGAGTGTTAGGAATTCCATTAAAACAAACAAAAAAATTGTTATACTAAAGTAATACAGCAACTGAAAGCTGCAAGACACTCTGAATGAGCTAGATGTTCACTTCCAATGAAAAATGTTGCATTCCCTGCATCTGCCACATACTGACTGAGTAAAGTTGCTAAAACGACTTCATTTTTTTGCCTATCACTCCTTCTACCAATACTACACATGTGCCCATACATGCACATTACATTGTCATTGCAGTGCAGAGCTCTGATTCTTTTTTGGTCTTCCCTTTGCTGTCAAACAAGTGTCAGTTTCTGCTCAAGAGACTCATCACACACTGTTATCACATTAGAATACATATGACAGAAATTGGATGGACATTTCTTGTAACTTCAGGTCTTCTTTTCCAGAGCAAATAAGTTCATATTTACTAGAAACATTACCACATCTAAAGTTTAGTTATTCTGCAAAGGTATAACCCCTAATCTAGAAGGCTTCATAGATGGCCTTGTTCCAAGTATAGCAAAACACACTCAGTTTTGTACCCATTTAAGTAATAGATATCAAAGCAAGTTATCAGAAAACAAATCTACAAAAGCACTGAATACAGCATTTAGTAGTTTCTATTTCTTGTAAGACATTATTTAATATTAGTATTCAAACCCAAAATAACTCAGGTCTCCAAACTAGCAACACAATAGGATTATAAAAGACTGCCAAAAAATTGGATGAGAGCTTGCCAGATGACTGGGTGGAACTTCTTTAAAATGAGAATTATAAAATACAGGAAAGGAGTTTCACCCTGATTAAAGATTTATCTGCAAAAATAGCCTCACCCACAATTTCCTGAATCTTACATTTTATTTTGCTATACCTTTGGATTGTCAATGATTGGTGTTATGATAAGATCAGATTCAGTGTAAATAAGCTCTTTCAATGTTGACTCCATATCCTGCTGACTTGAGCACATATTTTTAGCCTAGAACAAAAACAAATTTTTTTAAAAAACTGTTTTGCACAAAAAAAGAAAGTTTATGTTTATTCCCAAAATATTTCACTTCAACATTATACCACACAGTTTGGCCATGTAAACAACATATTCTACATTATTTTTTATTATGTATTAGCAGATAGGGCCAACTAAAAATTATGATAAAGAAACATGTTGGAAGAAAAAGTACCGGGTCCAAAAAGCTTGCAACCTAAGTTTAAAAAAGTAGACTGAGAAGAAAGAAGATAGCCTTATCCCTTTTATACACTGAAAAAAAAAGGAGACTAAGCATCTTGCTCTTACATCTGAAGTTCTGCAAATATTATTTTTTAAACAACTTGCACACTATAAGAACGGCTTTCCTGTTATAATTATGGAAGGTTGGAGAAGAAAGTTGGCTTTGCCACAGACTCCAGGCTAAAATTTTAACCATAAAGATACCATCATACCTTAATATTATTTTTCTACTCACCTTTTTCAAGCATGAATCTCTTTGTGGAGAATTTTGGATTGGAGCAGTAGTAGCATCACTTACTTCTACTGCAGTGCTAGTTCTAGGAGTGGGACGAGAACTTAAACAAGAAAGAAAAAAAGGAAAAAAAACCAAAGAGTACAGATTAAGTTTCACTGCAAACTACTTTTTTTGTTGTTGTTTTGAAACTTTCATGCCATACAGTAAACTTTCAAAGCTGACAAACGCAAATGATGCTATGCCTGCTCCATCAACTGAACATGAACTTCCTGTCTTTAAATATATCCTGACAAGGTTAGGATTTGTTTGCCAGTTAGAAATGGGAACGACTGGGTGGTTTCTTTTTTTTTTTTTTTGTTTAATGAATGTAATTTGATTATTTTCTCACCCATAGTGAGTTCGCCAAACTGGATGCTGAAACATGATTATCTTAATTCTTAATAACAAACAACATACGAAGAGAATTAACTTGACAAAAAAATTGCAATTTATTTCACGTTATTCTCTTCTGACTACCAACTCTTCGTGAGGTAATGGGAGTTAAAAACTGCCTGATTCTCGTGTATGAATGTGAACTGGATTTACTTTTCAGTTTTGCTTTTTAAAAAAAAATCTCATTTGCTAATTAGAAAACGAAGAAAGAAGAGACCAGAACACTGCAAATTTTCAATTTTCATAAAGCTGCTAGTGAACTTATTTTTTGTAGTATACATTAATTTAAATCAAAGTCTTTAAAATCAACTTTAGAATTATTAAAACTGGCAGGCCAGGAAAATAATTTAATCAACAACTTCAAAGGAATGTGTTTTCTTGATTAGCAGAAAGTAACATACACATTTAGCTGCAAATCAGTATTATTTATTAGGAAAAAAGCAACTAAATTTAAAATGTAAACACCAAACAAAATTAAAGATACTCATAAAAATCAATGATCAAATGACTAACATAGTTGTTCTCATTCTTATCCTTATTTTATTAAAAAGGCATCTTTTATCTATTTTCAACAGAAATGAATTTAAAAGGTGCAATGAAGGAGTGCCAAAATATTCTCTACTAGCTAGATAAAACTACATAAAATGTCCTAATTCCTATGGTAGAAAAATATATCAGGATCTGCTTGGAAGTTCAAGCAGTCTTATTTCCTAAACCAAAAAAAAGTATGATTTCTAGCTAGGAGGCTTAATAAACTATTCTTGGTTCCCACATGCTTCAAAACATGTAGATTTTTTAAATACATTTTTTCCAAATCTAATTTGCTTTCATATGTGTTTGAGAGACAGAAAATGTTTCCTACTTTTCCAGTTCTCAGCTGGTTTCTCAGTTTAAAACAAGACAAGTGATCATTAAATTGAGCTGGTTGAAATTAATAAGCTCTCTTCCCTTTGCACATATAGAAGAAGCTACTGCTGCAAAAGCTGATTAACCACTTTAGCAGCTAAGTAAATTCTGGTGCCAAGTGCCAGGTCGGCAGCTTCCTTCCAATTTAATGTTTTAAAACTTTAGCAGGTAACACATGTTGCTTTGAGAAATTAAATCATTCAAGCAAAGAGAATTTCAGAAAAGCATAAATTACATCTGTATTATATTTCAAATTTTATATTAAAATAAATGTACTTATCATAAATAAAATACATTGTTCTTAAAAATACATTTTTTTTCTACTCTTATTCCTGACATAATTTGGATTACATGTTGTTATACCAAGTGTTTGTAATGCCATTGCAGCCTTTCTTCTCAGCAGATTCCTAAAGCAAATAGCAAATGCCATTTTAAATTACTAATAGCATGGTTTTAGCTGTGATGGTAGAAGGTGTAAGTAAGATGAGAAGTAATACTTTATTAAAACCAACTGAAGTAATTGGAAAAGTAGACACACTATCATGGACAATAGCACTATTTCAGGTTATGCAAGAAGCTTGAAAGGGTATTTGATTTTAAACTGGAATATTTCTGCTTGATGAGGACAAGAATAAAATCTATTTTACTAGATAATCTTCTTGGCTTGAAAGCTAGTACAAAGTTTCAGAATCAGGCCTCAACTAAAATAAATCACTGTTAAACCAATCACTATTTTTTATTTAAGATTGTTACCAATAGCTTGTGATGAAAAGCTGCAGGCACAATTTGTTAGTGGATTATAAGCTGAATGCTTATTCTTGTGTATTTAAAGTAAGCATATTCAAAGCATATTCTCATATATATGAAGTAAGAAGGGAAGAAAGTTCTAAATAAATTCTTCTGTTTAGACAGACAGCTTAGAAACCAAAAGCCTACTTCCAAAAACCAGTGTAATAAAGCCATAAAAGTTTTGCTTTAACTGCACACACAGCTTTAGCAGCATTTCAAAGATGTCTTAATATTAATTAAACTAGTGATAGAAAATTCAAAAGGAGACACACTAACAAAATGTTACAAACAGAACAATAAAACGTCTGAAGAGACAGAGGGAAAAAAAAAAAAAATATGAAGGGTTTCAAGGGTTTTCTAATTGTTCTTCAGGTTTCCATACCTGAGAAGAAATATCGATTCATTTGATTCACCATCAACTGCACTTTTTGGGCACAACTCAGTCCGAGTTTGTACTGAAAAGAGAACATGAACTTGCATTCAGAAGTTAAAAATAAATAAAACATAGGTAATAAAGCATGTTAGTAAGACTGACAAAATTCACAGGACACAAAACAATTCAAAATAACGTAATGAATAATATTACCTATTTTGAAAGAATTGCTTGGTAGCTTATTATTTGCTTTTGAGGATGACAGATTATCTAGATTTTTATGAGTATCCACTGGCTCTTTGGCACTCCAAGACACAGATGACTCTGTGTCTTCACTGCTGTTTAATAAAAGATATTAATTACACAGATTAAAAAAAAAAAAAGAGGCATCATATCCAATATTTGTTGCAATTATTAGCATACGATTTAGCATCATTCTCTAGATCAGCATACTGTTGTAACATGTGCTACACATACTTTTTATATTAGTAATGGCAATGATGAAAAATAAGTTTACAGCAAATGACTTGGAGAGTATTAAAAATTCTCTAGCTCCCTTAGTAGAACTTGCATGAAAGAAACTAGAAAAGCTAAATGATTACCCCATAATACCAGAGCTATAAAGAAATATTAAAACCTTTAGAGACCATTCAATCTTCACAGGAAAAAGTCACAACAAACATACTTCTAATAAGGAAGTCTGTAGCCTAGATTTAGATCAATAAAAACTACCTTTTTTTTTCTTAATGATTTACATGTCACACTTAATTGCAAGTTTATGGATTTTGGTTGTTTGGGTTTTTTTAATATACCCCTCTATTATTAACATGGAACCGGGTCATACAACCTTCCTGAAGGGTCTCCAGGATATCAAATACTAATCAAACCCACATTGTGAAGAAAATAGATACATGAGCCTCACAGTTGGAAAAGAAAAAGTACTGAGCTTCTTTTGCATGTCAAGCCCATGTCCTACGTTTGTCATATTTGTCAATTAGTGCATAACTCAGTGGATATTTCAGAGGAGATTAAGATTCTTCTGATTCTCTGAGAATTCCTCAAAGATGAGCACTGTGGTGGAGGCTGACATAAGTCTTGTTAAAACCTTGAATAAATTCTTACTTTGTGGTACAAACTTTAAATCTTGATTTCTTATCTGCCTTGGTGGTGAAAGCAGTAATAAAATTAAAAGACAAAGAGCTGTATCTCAAACTAGAACAAATGTTAATAACAAAAATACTGCAGCACTGGTATCAGAAATAGGTATTAAACAACACAAGAAAGAATTTTAAAATAGACAGAACATTAAAACATACAGCATTCTAAAAGAAAGCTATTTTTACATTAGTTCCCTAGATTGGAACCTAAAGTATCTTTCAAATATTTAGAACAAAAGAACATAAAAATCAACACTAAATATCCTAATTCAAGATTGAAAACAAAAACCAGCAAGGTAACAGAAGTTTTGAAGAAGCCTAACTTTTTAATACATGGAACCTATTATTCACAAAAGGTTTGGGTTTTTCTGCATATACAACAGTGTAGAGTATTACAAATGTACAAAAAACCCCCATTAGATTAATGCTTTATGTCATAAGCAAAGAATATGGGTCAGCCGCATTTGCAAGGATATAAGGCTGAACCACAAATTTAAGATGCTGTACTGATAGGCTTTGTGATGTGTTAAACCTAATACATAAAAACAAACAAAAAAATCTCAGTAGAGATAAAATTGACCCATATTTATAAGATTCTACAAAAGCTATCAAAAAAAAAGTCAAATTACTGTGCATCATTGTTATATAAACAAATAAATAAAAATGAGAGCAATTAGTTCAGAAGTAATTTTAACACATTCTATAGGCAGGAGGAAGGAGTCTGTTGAAAGCGAACAGACAGCATAACACACTAATATGATAATTCCTAAGCATCCAAAACTGTTCACTGAATGGTGTAAAACTCCTTTCATCAATTAGTTAACAACATGAAAATCCTAAGCAAAATTCAAAAGTGCGAAAATTTACAGAAAACCATAATAAAAATATATAAATACTTGTTCGCTTAGATTCACTATACAAGAAGTCTTCCTTGAACATTTGATACCTTGAGCTTGTGCCCTGGCTGTCTGCAGAATCACCACCACAATAGCTAAGGGATCCTTTCCAGAACGGATGCTGCAATAGGTCTGTCCAATTCAGCCTTTTGAAAAGCAACAAACACACTGAAAAAGCAGTGACAAAGTACAGCTCCACAGAGAGATACCAGACTAGGTTTTGAACCCAGTGACACTACAGAGCAATTAATCCTTTTGTTCACTTTTATTTGGTCAACAAATAAGTTTTCTTACAGGACAAACTTTTTGCCTCAAATCAGAATGGATAATTCACAGAGGTATGAGACTAAGAATGAAGGAAACTGCATAGCCAATCCCAACATTTAAATTATCTGAGCTACCCTGTAACTGATAATCTTATGTTATTTAAAAATATAACTATATCAGCTATAAATCAAAGCCTTGTAAAATAGATTGCTCTGGAAAAGCAAAGCCATCCAATTTTAAAACTGCCCATCATTTCTGTTAAAGTTATCTATTTAGCACCAGCTACAAAAATACAAAGATATACTTAATCAAAACATTAATTCTGTGTATCTTCATATAAGAAAAAGCACAATTTGTTCTTCTATGAGATATTAAATTATTTTTGCATTCTTTGTGCTCTACAAATTACTATACACACAGTATCATAGCAATTATTTTTTCCAGAGGTGAAAAAAGACAATGTAAACAATTGTCATGGGTTAGACAGCTTACCTTTTTTGAGGGTCCTTTTGAAGCAAGCCATCAAGCAAACTAGTGAACTCAGCAGAAGGTTTGTAAAAAGCAGAACCTGTCAATAGAAGCACTTGAGAAGATAAGTATTGGGCAGCAAAAACAACCATCACACAATGTAGATCAAATCATTATCTACAGATCATGCTAAAAAAAGTTTTATTTAATAGTAATTTCATCTGAAAAAAATCTGAATGTATGAAGAATCCTCTTTGCATTTCAAAGGATCCTCAAAAAAAAAAACCCACAACAAAAAAACCAAACCAAAACAAATAAAACAAAAACCCCCAACAAACCAAACAAACCACCGATGCTTAGTCTCCACCAAACTAATTAAAACTGTTCATGTGCTAAAAAAGCACCCTCCAATTATCATATAGCTATTAGCAAGAAATAAAGTGGAATTGCAATCTGCTTAAATTGAAATTGTATTTCCCCCAACCATGATAAGTTTAAGAGAACCATTGTTGTACCCTATTACACAAAAAAGGCTTCCAAAATTCTTATTTAGCTGAGAAAGACTCTATTTCTGAGAGCTCAGAACTATGAAATGCACTTTATCCGCTCCGAAAACAAAAATCTCTCTTAGAATTGAAACAAGTAACAACAGTTTTAATTCTACAGATCACCACTACATTACTATGGACTGAAAAGAGCCACTAACATTTAAGTGCCTCCATGAATACCACTGATGCACAGAATGACCGAGATCAAAAATTCCATCCCAGAAGGTAGATTTACTTTTAATTCTTAACACTAAATGATATGCCTGTCTGTCAAAAGGTAAATCAGCATTCATCATTAACAGGGAAAAAGTTCTTATCAAAGGAAGGCAATGCTAACATTCACTTCAGACAGCTAACTGATGCCTGCAATCAGCCTCGGAAGAAATACTGCAAAACAAAACTTCAACTTTGTAAGTATTACTCTGATTTGATTCATCAAACAATAACAGAATGTTACCCTCTGGTCTAGGTGGCAATGGATCTTCATATAAAATCTTTTCAACTAATTCAGAAAAGCTGTCTGAGAAGAATGGTGGTCTTCCTACAAACAAACAGAAGTGTATTTCACAGATTAGACAAACTTCAAAATGGCTAACAGGTGCAATGATATATGATGAGCTCATTTTCCTAAGGAAACATCCAAAGAAATAAACACCCTCAGCCTGACTTCTATTTATCAAGTTCTCTTGTCAATTTAAATACAAAACCTTGGATTAAATTCTTCTGCCATGAACAGCAAAAGAGACCAAGGACAGAAGAGGCACAAAAGATGGCGTGATGGAGGTCACCATGATAGCCCTGTATGAATCAGCAATGAGACAACAACAGGAGAAGGTCTAGGCAGAAATATCAATATCTATGTAACTATGTTGATTCAACAGAACAGTGTATTGTTTAAGACTTCAGAAGGTTGCACTATAATTCTCCTTTGTGATGAAATTTTCCTTCCAGCTGCAGCCAATGCTAAACAGGTACTTTATCTGCAGGAAACCCAATGATTCTAGTTTTATACTAGTGAAACAATTTTCTCTTTCAAAGGTCAAACTAATGCACCCAGAGTTTAATACTGAGGAGATTAAAAACATTATACTGTCAGAATTCAAGGATTGCTCTAATTTTAAATCCTACTATTTAAGCAACAGGTTGGTTAGTATCATAATATTTAGATCACAGTCAAAAGGACAACTTAATAGTATTACTTCACTTGATTATGTGATAAACTCCTTTTTTTTTTTTTTTAAGTACAGTTAGTATATTCTTCAAGAAATCTTTAAAACCTGTCTTAAGTTTTTTGCTATGTCTTAACTTCACTAGAAAGTTAACAAGAATTTACTCTGGGACCACGACTTATTTTTCCTTTATCACAGATATTAGGTACACAAACTTACAACCTGAGAACATTTCATAAAGTAAGCATCCCAAGGACCACAGATCACTGGCTTTGGAGAAGTCTTCTCCCTTTAGTGCTTCTGGAGCTGAGTATAACGGAGAGCCTACAAAATACAGTATGTATAATGCACTTAGATTATTCATTCAGCATTTATCCTGTTCAATACTTCAAACTTTGTCTCCACACTTCAGTGAGTTAGGAATTCTCTTCACTTAGTACAAGACAACTGAGATACCAAATGTAAGTAGTTTCAAAGGAACTTCTCTCATATACTTTTACTGAATTATGTAGGATTATACATATTATTTTGTTGTTTATTTCACTTCTATTAACCAAGCTGGCTTGTGCTACACTTTTCTAAAACAGTGATTAGTGCAAAGTATGGTTTGATATACCCTGACAGCTTCCAGAGCCAAGCAAATTGAGTGGAATGGTGAACCAACATAATTCTCATGTGAGTAACAGAAATAATTACGTTATATCAGGTTGGTTTGTTTGTTTTGTGTTTTGTTTTGTTTTTTTAAAAAAAAAAGCTATCCCAAGACATAAACCTTCATGAAATTAGAAAACTCTGTTACAAAAACAAGGTAGCTAGCCAACTGGATCACTGATCTAAAATAGTTATAGCTATTTTCACACTAAAACACTATGAAAACATCACATATCAAATTATAGCAGCTTATTCACAAACCCCTTTTGTGTTGATATGGAAAAGGAAATATACAGTTCCTATTTCTATAGTAGTGCCCACTTAAACACTAACTCGGTTCTCAAAAATCTCTAAAAAATTACACAAACTCAGCAAAACCGTCAATACCATAGTCCTTTAAAAAACTTATTTTGGATTCTTTTGTTCTTGGGTTTTAATTTTTTAAGTGACAAAAGGTCATTAACCACACACATCTGAACAGCTGTTCTGAAAGGCAACAGGAAAGAGATTAGATTTGTATTTCTTCCTGAATAAAGATCTGGTCTCGGTCTTAGTATTTCCAGTA
>NW_009202161.1:20220-27957 GCF_000690835.1 Fulmarus glacialis
CTCTTCGTTCCCATAAAATATTGCCAAGAATTCCATTGTTCCTGATAACAGTAACTGCTATGACACATCATTATCTTGGAAATAGAGGTCTGTGAGATGCTCTGAGATGCTGACTAATAAAAGATTCGGAAGATTAAAACCAAGTTTCTGAATTTTTCTTATTCGACGAAAAAATAACATAGTATTTGCAGCCTACTATATTTGCATGGATCCACCTGCTGAAACTAACGCACAGTAACTTTCTCATGCTTTAAAAACAAATTATCATTCTTAAGTAAGAGGTACTGAAACAGTTGAGCCTCAAACTAGAAATCACTTGGATCATTCACATCAAAAAGGACAATGAAAGTACAGCAGTGCAAAGTCTCCAATGAAAGAAGTAGCAATTCTGTATAGTACTTACTGGATTTGGTGTATACATTTAACATGAAGTTAAGGGAATTTAGTCCCAGACCTTACAGAGAGCATCTGCAGCATAGACTTTGTAAAAGTCCATAAATAATTCCATAGTTCAAATTTTTCTGACACAAAACAGGATTAATTTTAAACCACTTTTTTCTTTATCATACTTCCAATATCAGTTATTTCTTCATTCTCCAATTACTACTTTATAATTGGAGCACAAAAGGTTGTAAATACGTGATTATTTTTACTACTTACTTTAAACTTTTTTTTTTTTTTTTTTTTTTTTTTAAATTCACTGTCCTGTATCGGCTAAGTACCAGAAATACAATTTCATCAGTTAGGAAAGCCAGTTCCTAACTCCGAACTTCCAAAGTTTTAGTGGTCGTCTCATTCTTCTAATTCTACTACTTGTACTTAGTTGATGATATATGAAGGACCAAGGGCATTTCACAGGGTTATTCTTCCCACCATAGATTTAATCAAATAGCAATTAATAATTAAGCTTCCTCAGTAAATCCAAATCAAGAATTAATATTTTTAATTAATTAGCTACCTTGAAACATTTCAGATCTCATTCATATACTCAATTTGTTGGTGGTGGTGGATTTTTTTTGTTTTGGGATCTGTTTTTTTTTAATTCTTGAAATTTTGCTTCTTTTTTTTTCTACAAAGAAAAAAAATCAAGAACAGTTTATAAAATAACAAAAACATGCTCAGGATATACAGACAGTTTGTACATTAAACTGTACTGTAGGGATTTGACGTCAAGCTCCAGAAAGAAATTTAAAATAAGCCACCTCCTGTTATGTTATGTTGAAGGTTTGTTATACTATAGTCTATAATTACCTACATATGAGCTTCAATCCAAAAATAACCTGAAGTCTATTTACAAAAAGCAGGAAAGGTCAGGAATTGTTAATATGTCATACATTTTATGACAGACAGAAGTATATTTTTTCCAGCTCTTAGTTAAACTGGCTTTGTGAAACTTAGAATTATTACCATATACTTGTAAATACAGTTTCTTTTCTTCCTACTCACTTGCAGGTGTTTTTCCCTAAAAGTTATGATCTCTCTGAACAATCTTTCTTAAAGGCTAAATTTTGGTTTTGAGCTTACTTATAAAATTCCCCATACGCAGGGTATGTTAAACCTGCTTACAGAAAATGTACAGATCATGCTTTCCATTGCAAAGACACAGGCAAACACATTAATCTTTACAAATGATAACACAACAGAATTAATTATTCAGTTTCTCTAGAAATTTAGTCAGCCCCAACAGAACAATAAACACCTGTTTTATTTCAAGATCTTCTCTCCAAATTACTTCAAACAAAGGCTTTTTCCAACTTTCATTCTGTCCCTTTGGTATAATTTAATTTTGACTAGTAAAAATATCATACCTCGAAATCTATTTTTCAGGTATCTTTGTGGAGTGATTTCACTGACATCTCCTTCGCCTTCTTCAGATCCAATTAAAGCAAAAAATTCTTCCAAGTTTTCACCATCCACTTTAGCCAAGCAAAAATTACTGAATTTCAAAGTGCCAGGCCCTTCCAGCAGAATCTAGAAGAATAAACATAACCCAACATACAAGTATCATACACTAAAACTGATGACTGCTGAAATTTCCAACACAAAGTATAAAATAATTTATTTTTTAAAAAAAAAATCACAATCTCAAACCATTTAAGTACATAGAGATGATCACTATAATCAAAAACACTGAAAAGTTTTTAAGTCAACACCAACACTGTCTTTTTTCTTATAACCAAAAAATTATAGAATCTCACAGTAGAACCCTTAAGAGCTTTAATGTGCACTTTTGTTTACTTGTTATTAGATCTAAATGAACAACGATGTTACTATAGAAAAGAAAGTAAAAGTAGAGTAAAACTGTATAGGAAAATAAAAGTGTAGTAAAAAGAAACATAACTTTATCTGAGGGGGAAAAAAGTGAATCTTTCTAAGTTTATGTAGCCGAAAATTCCAAAGATTTTGTCCAATGATGATGAGAGTTTTCTCTATGTGGCCACTGCTTATTCTCATAATTAAAAGCTTCATAATCCCAAAAATGCTTGGAGAAGTAGCCCATTCAGTCAGATTGGGGTGGGGAGGGAGGGGGAGGAGAAGGCAAAAAAACCCAAACCAAAACAGTCTTACTTTAGCACTCTGTATTTTGTGTTCAAAGGAGTACTTTACAGCAACATTCTTCTTCGGAAGAATAAAGAGGCATCTCCATTATGTTTTATTCATATATTTTTTTAGTGCTTTTGGACCCACAAATGACAGAAACTGAGTATAATTGTGCAAGGTTTTACAGAAAATTCAGAGAAGGGCAACTTGATCGCTTACAGATCGAGATCAAAACCAATTACTGTTAAGCAAGAAATTTTGGTTATAGTTATATTCTGGTTAATACATAAATTAAAATGGACTTTGACAAAACTATACATGAATTCCACACACACAAAATCAGAAACTACATGAAGATTTGTATTTTCATGCAAGAGTAAGACAATAATTTAAATAGCATTTGGAAACAATAGAGAAGGTTATTAACAAAGAAAGTTTAGTTAACTTTACTCCCTCATTAGCATTTTCTATGACTTCAAAATATTCTGCAGCATGATAGAATAGGTATAATAACGAAGTTATATGTCCGTGGACAGAGAACTAAAATCCTTCATTAATTCAAACCACCAAATCAAGAAGAATCTACTACATTGTATCAAATATACAATATAATTAGATCATAAAATATTCAAGCTATAGACTTGTTTCTCATTGTCTTCACATATATTATAAAGCTCAACTGGCCTCCAACCTGAGGTAAGCCTCTTCCAAACAGTAAAATACAAATAATGAATTGAATGCTGATGGCATACCAAGTAACATGCAGCATCCCCTATAAATAATGCTCCCTCTTACCTTTCCAGGCGTCAGTTCACAAAAGATAATTCCAAGCTTATGAATATGGTATAAACCAGTCATCAACTCAACACCAAATTCTCTCACTACATCTTCAGGTAGATGTTCATCTTGAGCAATAACAGATTCTAGAGAACCACCTGAAATATGTTTACACATAGTCAGCAAGTGCATATAAAGAAGATGCCATACAAATCATTCCCAAAGACATTATATAAGCTTCTTCAGAAGATGTCAAGCAAAAATCATTATCAGTAGATATTAAAAACATTTCTGGAGATTATCTAATAGTTACAAAATCCAAGATATACAGAAAAAAAAAAAAAAATCTATTTCCAATACTGTGACAAAAATCTTAATTTTGACTAGAATTAAATTGAGTGCATGACTTCAAAATTACTTTAATATTGATTTATTTTACAAAGGAAACAGACGGGAAAAAAGAAACCCAGAAACTGTGTCATATCACAATGTAATAGTACCCAATGGGTTTATTCAAATTCCTTACCCAGATCCCTGCTGCATGAGTTAAAAGAATAAACAATACCAAGAGCAGGCTATCAACTTCTGTGAACAAGTGCTAAAGCTAATGACATGCAATTTTCCACTGAATTCACAGACAACAGAAATAGTAAAACTGGGTTACATTCTGGGGTTCTGAGGTCAACAACATACAACAGATAAATTCTTTTGTTTGTTCTTCACACATAGTATTTCCGTACAGTCCTTTTCTTGACTCGTGCTCCAGTTCTTTCATTTTCATCCTTTCCTCTCTCTCTTTTTTCTTTTCTTTTTTTTTTTTTTAAAGAAAAAAGAATTTAAAAGAACAAAACAAAAATACCCAGGACTAAACTTTCACTTCCCAGGTTTCTCACACAAATCCCAGCTTCCTGGCCCAGCAAGTCCTACTCGTATCTCTCTGGACTTCTCATCCTAATACGAGACCGTTCTCTGTCCTTCCAAAATCACCACTCTCCTCCACTAAATTCCAACCAACCCTTCCTCTATTTCTGATCAGATTACACCTACAAAGCCTTCTAATTACCCCTCACATATACCCTCTATAACCTGTGTCCTTCCCTGGGCTTCACATTCACTTTCAATGCCTTCCCGCATTGACTGTTACTGTTTCTCTGCCTTGCAAAAATCTCTCTTCCTTCCCCCGTCACCTACTTCCTCACATCCCACTGATTCTCAGGTACGTCATCAGATTCATCCCATTTGAGCCGTTCCTGTCCTAACTGTTCACAGGACTTGGACTTCTCCTAAACTTGTTTCCCACAAGCTCTTTGCTCAAACAGTCTTTCTCCTCCTTCCTATTCCAGTCTGCTATCCTAAACTCCACATTCCCATCTCTCCCAAAATCCCTTTCCTCAACTTCATTTGGTCCTTTACTACTCATGCACCAGGAGACTACAGTTTGTATTTCATGAATTATCTATGGGTTTCCTGTGTTATCTATTTTTATCTTAGCCAAATCATGCACATTTAAAAAAAAAAAAAACCAAATAAAACCCAAAAAACCACAAATTTAAGTCCCTGAATGAAAACAGGCATTAGGAGAGCTTTTCATGGAAAAGGATACTAGATCTTTTATTCCAAATCACATAATAGATATTCCTGAGCTTTTGCCCTTTGCTCAATATTTTATTCAGACAATAGCAAAACTAAAAGGTCTGTCACCACAGTATTTCTGAAATTATTCAACACTGCTGAATCTTAAAATTATTTTCTTTCTAAGCCCTTTTTTATGCTGCTTAGTAAATCAGTCATTCCTTTAAAACCAAGCCCATATTATGTTGCCATAGTAAAGAATTTTCCATCATGTTTAATTACGGTTTTTAATAATGTAATTTAGAGGACTACATATAGAATAATTCCATAATATGACCAAATACGCAAAGGAAAAAAAAATAGCAAAACCAGCAATACATAATTATGCTGCATCTGATAACGGAAACTCACTTTGTCACCTTGAGACAAGTGAGAGAGATCTTTCATATTTCAAAAGCAGTTTTCAAGGCTCTACAAAATTAATAAAAAATCCCTGGTTTATTCTATTCATAAGTAAGTTAGTTTCAAGACACTCTCCTTGCAGCAAACTGCAATGCTGCAAGGTAAAAATACATGACAATTGTTCAAACTCTACTTAATAAAAGGCTGCCTGTCTAATGACTTACATATGTGCCCGTAAGTTAGACTAAGCAAATAGACCAAAGCCTCCATATGAGCCATGAACTTCACATTTAATCATTGAAAGAATGACCTGGGGTTTTTTCCAGAATTTGTAGCTTCTCTTCTTCAGTAATTTTTGAAACAGAATTCTGGATAGAAAAAAAGGCTGTGTGTAATATGGACTTTTACTATGAAACAAACTCCAGATACCAAATTCTTAGCATGCATCACTTGCACAATTGGCCTTCTTTTCTTTCCACGTGGAGTAAAGCACGCTATCTGGAGTTTAAAATACGCAGTCATCACAATTAGAGAAAACTTTAAAAGATTCCTTTGATAGATTGATGAGAACCTATCAAAACTCAGTGAATCACTTCATGCAGTTTTGGGTTCTCAGAGCTCCAAAATTAATGTCTTAACAAAAAAGTCAAAATACTTCTACTGAGCAGGAAGAAATCCTACATAATTTACTACTAGCTACAGAATTGTCCCTTGATTTAAAAATTTATTTGAACAATATTAAGTCATTTGTACGTTATAACTTGATTTGCACATTGCTGTCTTTATTATTGTGTGCTATAAAATGAAAAGAGAACGCCAAAGCTGCCAGTCCTTAGAAAACTTTCCTCAAGTAATTTTTACTTAGCTATCCTCCTATTCACAATTTGGTTTTAGCGTTACCTCTTCAGATATTAAAAACCAACATTATGTCACATCAATTAACATTTAACATACATATACAGTGAAGCAGAGGAGAAATATAACTTCAAGTGATTTCTAAAAATGTTTCCAACAGCAAAATCATTTTTATATATAAATAGGATTCTCAAGTTAGTAATCAGATAATTATTAAGTTTTTTCAAAGATCTAAGCATTTGTTGCGGAGAAATTAAGAAATCTTTTACAAATACTCTATAAATTTTTACCTTTTGAGCTTATCTTACCTGTGCATAATTCCACTACAAGCCAGAGATGGTTGCTTGTTTCATACCATTCGTGAAATGTCACTATATTCTTGTGTCTGATTTCATGAGTCAGACGAACCTAGAATAAAGTTTTTAAACATACTTAACCGGGGGGGAAAAAAAGCAAAAAAGCAATATATATGGACTTAAGAGGGAGGGAGACAATACAACTTTACTCTAGATCAACTACTTATTCTCTTACCTTTCCCAGTGCCCTAAAATTATTCGAATTCAAATATTTTAGTTTTATGTATATGTTAAGGGAAGACAACTGTCCTCACAGACCTTGCCCAACTCACCTGTTTTTAAAAATATAGGAAAAAAAATATAGGAAGTTCCCCAACCCAAAATTATAAGCACTATTTAACCTTCCTGCATCACTAAAACAACAACAAACTGTAAATCAGAATTTGGGGTCAAACTTGCATTCATACTTTCTTTTCAATGAGAAAACAAGTCTGAGACAATATGGCGAATACAGTAAGAAGAAATAAAAAGAAATTCTTCTGCTCATTCTTAATCTTATAAGGCAAGAGCAACCATTCAAGGGTGCCTGGAAATCTGTATTTCTATCACACCTACATGGCCTAATCTCTACAGAAGCCTCTGTATCTTGTCAGTGTGATATGTAAGGTACCCCTGAGGGCTTTCTAAGAGGAATATGCTTCTAAGAAAAAAAATGTTTAAATTGAGCAGATTCATTAATCACCCAATAAATGATCACTGAAAAAAAGGAAAGGGAATATGAAACATAATTTATCTACTAAAAAAATAAAATATTTGAAATGTCTAACTGTATCAGTTACAGTTTCTTTTCCAGAAAGTATTATATGTTTAAAACTCTGCCAAGCTTTTACGAACCAGAATTGATTTACCTTAAAAGCTATTCCTTCATCAAAAATAATTTCTTCTTGGTAAGCAAGAAATTGATTATTTACTGGAAGGTATTACTACCATTGAATTTGCACAACTGATAACAAAATAAAGCAAACCACTGCCTGCAAGTAACTGTTTTTACAAGTTCTCTGACGTATCACAGAAACATTAAGCCTGTAAACATGGGTTTATGCATGTGATTTAAACAACAACAAAATCAGATGAAGAAATAAATACAGTAAAATAAGACTCTTTAAAGTATAAGATTTTAAAATCTTAAGAAGCTGATCTAAATTGTGACAAACTCCATGTAAAGAAGCACATGGTATTTTTCTTTTATATTACCTGTGCTACAAGGATTTTGTAACCTCTATCTTTTCCCAGA
>NW_009202161.1:27981-31200 GCF_000690835.1 Fulmarus glacialis
TTTGCATTTATCAGTGCAAAGAATGGCAACAAAATTAATTGTCCCCTTTCTTCTTCCTTTATAAACAACTGTCTTATTTCCTCTTCCAATCTCTTCATACAGAATGAAGTTCTCCATACTTAAGGATGCTTTACAGGCAATGGATTGGAAACATGGTATTAGTCTCATAAACAAATAAACCTTTAAAGAAGGGGGGCAGCGGGGGAGAATTCAAATTTAACAGTCATTGATGTATAGTATTTACCCTCCCAATTCTTAAAAATAGAGATTATATACTTCCAGCAAGATCAAACATACTTACTTTACAGAAGGCCTCCACCCAGGAAATGTGACCAAAATTTTGAAGATGATAGAATTTTCCACTTCCAAAGCTCTTAACACATTCAAAAAGTTACAGACTGGCCAGTAGCTACAAATTCTAGGTATCTTATCTGTAAATAAAAATCATACTACCAAACTTAAAACCACATGTTCTACATAAAACTGCTGTCCAAATGAAAATATTCTATACTGAAAGCCTTGCCAAATAAGATTGCAATTTCTGCCCAAGGGCACCTCTGGCAAACAGGCCTCTGCAACTTTTCACAATGTAATTTAAACCTGCCAAATAACTGATTTAATCAGCATTACTGAAAAACACAGGACTTTGAATATTAGTGCTCCTACCAATGCTAAGCTCAATGTAGCTTCACCAGTTATAGGACTCATTTTTCATGGATAGAAACAACTCCTTGCAGATAAAAGCTATGTAAATTTGTTGGCAAATGTTGCATTTGGGAATCGCAGTTCCAAAGGAATTTAGTTTATATTTGTAACTATCATTTTTGTCTCAAGAATTTTATATACTGAAACAAATGAAATATTTGTCAGTTGTTGCAAACCCAGCAAGTGGCATTTGTACATTTAAATAGTTAGATGCTTTTCATAGAAGTCTGGTTAATTCTTTTGCTCCATAATTATTTTCTCTGAGAATCTTGGAGCAATGGGAGAAGTGACAGCAAAGTATTGAAGCAACTATGATACACGAAGTAAGAGTTCTGCATCAGCTTTCCATCCTGCTCCTCAGCTATCCCATTGGGTTAAGAGCAGAGAGACATAGAATCCCAATATCAGCATATTCCAGAAACAGGATATATTGCTAACTAGTCTTCAGTGACCACCTTGTAGCAAGTTCTTCCAGCTCCAGGACAGCTTCACATTCAATGCCCAGTTCTTCCAACTACCACTTTAATGAGTTCCAAGCCATTTGGAGCTGCTCTTTCTCATCTCTACATGACTTCTTCCATTTTGTTTATAGAACTGTTGTTTTTTCTTCAACAAGACCAGTTCTCAATGTAGTTATCCTAAAACCATAGAAAAGCAGCATATTGGAAAGGGTGGTGCAGCAACAGGAATGATCAGCAAGGATGGAGAGGAAGGGCTGCTTAAGCAGTACAGCTGCCAAATGCCTAATTATAAACCATAAACTCAATTTCATGTTACCTATTTCATAAAACACAAAGCTCCCCAAGTGACAAATCAAAGACCAAAATGAAGACCAGAGAATTCCCAAATTTTCAGACAGGACTTCAAGTGAAAATACAACAAAGCATCAGACAGCACCAGACAACAAAGTGTCTGTCACTAAAATACTGGTTCTTGCCAGAACATCAGTCAGGTGCCACAGTACAACTCAGATGATCCAGAATTTACAACATACATAGGAACCTCATGATTCCAGGATTTCCTTTACTGAAGATAGTTATCCAAGACAACAGTTTTCTTCCCAGAAGAAGAAAGAATCTCACCATCACAATTCAAAAGCCTTGAGATTAATACTGTAAATTAGTTTGATTTTACCTAGCACTAAGCAAACAACTAGGTACAGCCAGTACAACATAGGAAGGAAGACTTTTTTTCTGCAGTTATCTATGAGAACAAACTAATTATACAACGATCGGTTTGCCAAACATACCAAAACAAGGCACAAAGATATAGCATCAGAACAGATGGGGGTCTCCATTTCCCCACCTCTCTTCTCTGATTCGTGCAGATCATAACACCATTCGTTATGTTCTTTTTCTGGACAGCTTAAAAAAAAGACCAGAAAACCCCATAACGTCATCCCCTAGTACACAAAGATTTCAGAACAGCAATGCCATAGAAATTTATCCAGCAAAGGACATGGCCAACCCACAGCCCATCCCCAAAATTTACATGACCACAGCCCCTTCCTTGAACTTCTTCTTTCGCAAGAGTACTTCAAACCTGACATGTGCACCTCATCACAAAACTGAAGCATATACTCGTTAGACAGATGGAAGATATCTTTGTGTGGGTGATATGAAAGGCATTATCATCCACTCATGCAATAAACCATACAAACGTATGCCAGGCTCAATGACAAAAGCACGAGCAATGACATGCAAACGCACATTGGAACAGAGTAATCATGGTCATGGGATAGTGAAGCCTCATGACTGATAGTATTGCAAATATGGTCTCCATTAGCTGCTCTGCAAGAAGCTACAAGGAAAAGAGAAGCACCTAGTCTTGCATCTCTCAATCTCAACAGTAATGGCTATGCCACCATTTCAGTACACAAACCAATGGAGCATGACCCATGAGGCAGACTTTCAACAGCTGGAGCACATCCATTGCTTTGGACATAAAGTGAAGAGATCAAATAAAGTGACACAAAAAGTGAAAAGCAGCATCTCAAGGTGAGATGGCTGTGTGGAAACCTGCCACACCACGTCTCCACAGAAGCACCCAAAGCAGCAGACTCCAACTGCCAAGTGAACCGCATTTGCTCTGGGCAGGATACAGGACCACACCACCAAGGAGACATGGTTCCAGAAGTGTTTCTTCCTTCTCTTGGTCAGAGAATGGCCAGAATACTCTGAACAGAGCAGCACGTGCAGGACCTGAGATCTCCTGCAGTCAAAGCTCTGTCAAGAGCGGCCAGCTCGGCAGGTCTGAGGTACTGCACTGCAACCCCTGGGACACAGCAGCCCCCTGGCCCACCTGCAACAGAGGTGAGGGTGCCATAAGGCAGGCCATCCCCCGGCGGGTCTCCCGCTCCTCAGGAGGCCTTCAGTTGGGGTACCAGAGGGAGCTGAGGGATACCCCACACCAGCCCCCCTCTCCCCCGGTCTGAGCGTGCACTCAGACCCAAAGACTATGGCCGCGGATACGTGACCAGGGCGGGAGCGGGAGGGCGCTGAGAGGACCGGGGGG
>NW_009202162.1:0-1450 GCF_000690835.1 Fulmarus glacialis
CCAGGTCTCTCTGCAGAGCCTTCCTACCACTGAGCAGATCAACACTTCCGCCCAATCTTGGGCTCCTTTTGCTCGTCAGAGTTCAAGGAGTGTCTGGACAACGCTCTTAGTCATATGATTTAGTTTCAGGTAGTCCTGCGAAGAGCAGGGAGTTGGAATCGATGACCCTTATGGGTCCCTTCCAACTTGAGATATTCTATGATTCTATGATCAGAGAACTGGGATAGGACATAGAGGAAGTTTATTACCACTAGTGCTGCCTAAAAGAAAAAATGATTCCTTCAGAAAGCTTTGCAACCTTCTTCAGCTGTTTCCTTCAGACACCACACATTCCTGAGCAATGAACACATAACAGAGTTTCCCTAGGGCACCTGGAAAGGTTGGAGATGCAGCATTGATCCAGAGTGCAGAGAACCAATGCCCGATGGTACCAAGGAGGAGTATTGGAAGTCCAGGTGAATTACAGACAACCTAAAGCAACCAAAACTGGAAGCCCCTGCACACCCAAGGACCTGGTATGAGGCGAGGAGACCCACGGGTCAAGCATGGGTGCTACAAATAGTGGTGCCAGGGGCATTAATCCTCTACTCAACAAAAGAAGATATAAATGCCTATCACAGCCCAAGCCCTCTTCTGTTGCCCGCAGCTGTGCCATCTGCACAGAAATCTTACAGCATAGATCATGCATTGCACAGAACACATACTGAAAGATGTCCCTTTTCCTCACACTGGGAGTCTGGACTTTTACTAATGCTTTCCCTTATTCCTTCCAGGCAAAAGCCTGTGGCATGCGACTAGAGGGTATTGGTACAGTTACTTAGTAACAAAAGTTCTCTGAGTCTTCCCTGTAGAATATAACATTGCCTTCAAACCATCTAAGTGGGAAAAGAAAAAGATTGCCCCATCAATTAGAAAGAGCCTCCACAGCATTCCCCATTGGTCGTATCAAAACATTATAAACTTCATCCTTTTAATTACCCCCAGAAATATTTTATCACAAATGTTCAGGACCGTGTAGTGAAAAGCAATGCTAAATAATATTTTTGTTAGCCACCAAAATTATTTCACTACTTCATAAAGAGCCAAAAACTTAATTTAGTTACTTCATTGAAGTTAACCATAGTTGAATCTTCAGATCACAAGAAAGTCAAAGCAAAACAGAGAGCATTTCTAACGCAATATGCTAGGGATGCAGGAAAGTTGAAATATTAGAGCAAATTAATAATTGTTTAATGAAATATAAGACAAAATCAGAGGCTTTGTATATTGCTAGTGGTTTAGAAGTGCCTTCAAACTCTAGGTTCAGAATATTTCATTAAAACTGACAATTAATTAGTGGGCCTAATGACCCCCTCTTCAGCAATCTGAGAGAAATGAGCAGGAACATCTTTTCTGGCCACATCCATTCTCTCTGGAAATGTTTTGCAATATGTCACAATAAATAACTAGC
>NW_009202162.1:1476-16241 GCF_000690835.1 Fulmarus glacialis
AGGTTTTTGTGCCATTACTCTCAATTACTAAATTACTCCAAAATAACTAAATAGAATTAAACAGCTAAATGGCTTGTGCTATCAAAGAAAGCATCAAGGAGTATCAGGGAACTTCTTTCCCAACCCACTGAATTTCTGTTCTCAGTAATAAGGCAAGATCTGATCTAGAGTTACATCATGGACCAGTAGTCATGGAAAATAACTTTTATGATGAAAATAACTTTTATGTTTTTATGATGATTCATACCCTCTAATTATTACCACTGTTTTTATGATGATTCATACCCTCTAATTTTCAAATTCTCTTGACAGTCCTGCTGTGCCACAAACAGCATTAATGGCACACTAGAAGAAAACCACAGATCTTAAGTGCCATTTCTGAGAAAGGAGTTAATAAAATTCATATCTGTTATTTTCCAGGCTCAGCCATTGTCAAAGATGCATCTGCAGGATAGTAACAAAGTCAATGGACAATACAGGTCTTCAATATTTCTCAAAATAACAGACTACATAAAGTGCAAAACATATTTGACCATAAAAATAAAAACAAAACCTAAAATATTGACAGTGCTCATTTTATGAAAAAATCTTCGAATACCACCTTTCCCATGTAGTCTGAGTCATGAAAAATGTAAGATGTTGAAGCTAGGGTAGGAAGCTAAGATAAATTCAATTAGTTGCAGCGTTCTGCTCTTCAACTTTGTTTCAGCAGCAAATAGAATCAGCTCTGAGACACTTTCTTTTATACCCTTCCTGTGTGAAGAAAGATTTACTCATTAACTGCCTCTAAAGCTAAGGAAATGCTCCAAAAGCAGAGCCCAGTACCAGGCTGCATTACCATAGCTGCTTACGCTGGCAGGTATGGTGCGTAAAGGACTAGGCATTCAGTCTTCCCTTCCCCCTACTCCTCATGCCTTTGTACTGCCCATTAACACCAGAATGACCCTACCCCTGAAGCCAAAAGCTGGTCCACAGATAGAAACAGTACATGCAAAAAGAGTTGGCTATTTATATATTTTGCATATGCTTTAATTACACTATCACTACAGCACATAACAACATGCTTTATAAAGCACTGACAAATTTTATGGTAATTAGAAAGTCCAATTAGCAATTCTCAGACCACAGGCAGATTTTGTTTGATTCAGCAACAGTTGAAGAGAGAAAAATTTAGAAGAAAAAAAGGCTTAAAAGTATTTGAAGTTACAGAGAGAGGAATCTAAGTCTGTAATTTAAAGTGTATTTAACATATGTTTGAAATCTGTTCTTCTCAACAAGGGCTCTGACTGGGGAACATGCTTCTTGACTCAGTTCTCCAGCATTTTTTCTCTCATTGATATAACTGGCTTATAGTTTCTCTGGAAAAGAATTTTATCCCATAAGAACAACTATCAAGAGCTAAGAGGAAATGCAACTTTAGCTTAGCAAGTTACACGCCATCATAAAAACATTTCTGAATAGAAATACAATCAGCAGTTATACTAGTACATGTAACACTCAAACAAGAGACCGTTACCAATTACCTCAAGTTAGAGAAAAAAACCCTGTTTTTATATACAAAATGGTTCCCTGTGATGGTTTATACACCTTTCACTCTTAAAGTATCTACTGCCCAAGGTGATCCTATTCAGTTCCCAGTCAAGATACATCACCAGCTGGATCAGAAATGCACCCTGTTATTCCAGAGCAGTTTAGAAAGGTGCCCAGGTATGCCAGCATTGAAATGTTGCTCTTTGATATGAGAGACGGACAGTGTAAGTTGAAAGTAAAGCAAGCCCAACCTCAGACTGGGGAGGAATTCTGAATTTTGTAGCTCAATACTGTCCCTAGTGTAAACCTGACTACCGTCTCTTTTTACATAGACTACCCAAAGCTCTTAAGTTAAATAAATTCTATTTTCATAAAAAATCAATAGGGAAACAGTTCATGTATTTCTATTTCTTCAGCTCCACCCACACAGCTGATATGACTCATGATCCTCAAAGTCGTTTCAGCTTTCAGGGATATTAGGACTTGCCTCCTTCAATTTACTGTAGCACTAATTATACTGAGATAGAGACACCTGCTTTACAACTGTGAGAAAAATAAGCTACTTGACAGCAATAAAGGTAAAACTTTGCTTTGGCATAAATTCTGGAAAACTGCTATTTCCTCAGTCTGTCATGCTCTCTGAAGAAAGGGTAAAATGTTAGCAAATTTTAATGACTGCTCTTAAGGGGAAATGAGGGAAATTCAGAGAATTATACTTGCAGATTAAAATATGGTAACCTAAAACTTCTGTAGAGTTATATTGTCAAGCCCCCAATGCTGAAAATGAACCCACTGAACTACAATTTACAATGATTGCCAGCAACACTTCCCAAGGATTTTGCACACATGTCAGTTGTTATTGGATTTAATTTTACTAGAGACTGGATGAGAACTCTCTTTTATTTGAAAAATACTCAAAAATTCCTTTTTTTTTTTTTTCCAACAGTGAAAGTTAAAAATGAAAGCTTGACATTTGGGACAATACCTACTTAGAAAGAGTAGTTCCATAATTTATGTCTGCATCCTCATCAAAACCACTTGAAATATTCCCTGTTGCATATCCTATATCAATATACAGGACTCAAAAGTGCACACACACATGGATGGATACGGCAGAACTGAGCTGACTCTAGAAAGTGGATCACATTAGCTATAATCATTTATGATAATCTATTGGAGAAGATGTGCCTGCATCTGCTTTGTCCGAATCTATCCCTAGGTGCCTACAGGCAATGCCCAAAATGACCAGACTTGCTTTCTCTTGACCAACCTGTTAATTCTTTAACACAAAGAATTAGTGTTAACAATATTACTGTAAAAAAAAAAAAAGTAAAAAAGATTAGTGTAAACAGTGGAGTAGCAGTAACAGCAATGAAAGCAGGTCTTTCTAAATGGGTGTGAGGGAGCTGAAACAGTGGTAGCATACCACATTACACATTGCTCTGGAGTAAGGGTACACATGCACACGATGGGGAAGTAATATTACACTGATTCAGTTAAGCTAGTACAAAAGACTGTGTGGATGCATTGTCCCTTAACCAGGTTTATTTTGGTTTAATTCATATCAAGCAGAAAAAAGCCTAAGAAATACTAGACCGACTCTCAAAACTAAAGGAAAAAAGCATCATGTAGAATTTTACATTACTTTAGCTAACAACAAAGTAAGCCTGTATACATGAGTATGCATGTGGACAGACATACAAACCAGTGGATTTCTTTAAAACTCTCACCTAGAGGATGTAAAAAGGGTATTTGGGAGACTAAAGCAAAGCCAAGACCATTTGCTGATTAATATGTCTTCACCATTGACCTCACTACCAAGAAAATATCAAAACCAAATTTTTCATTTCCTATATTTTGTACATGAGAAAAAACCACCAAAAAGTAATTCCATTGTACTGCAAGAGGCATTGGTACCTCAAGCCTATTTCCAAACCCTGGTCATCTTTTCTGAATCAAAGACAAAAAATTCAGTTTAAAATATAAAGTATGATCAGAAAAAAATCCAATCAGAGAAAAAATATTCTGGAAAGTTTTATTACACACTTGCCTTTGCTCGTCAATTTTGCCATTTTTGATCTTCACTATAAATTGCCATTGCATTTACATATTTTATGAAAAGCATATTAGGAGAGTGAAGTAGGGAAGTGAAACATCAGCCTTGTGATGCCTTCCTTCAAAACACACTTCATCCATTTCAAACTTTTCTTTGTGGACTTGCTATTATGTTAATCTCTAGACAGTTTCTAACAAAACTTTCTTAATAGGTGGGACAAGGTACGCCAGTTTTATATTGCTAGTATTTTATACTCTAAGCTCTCTGGTTACTTTTTCAAAAAAGGCAACAGGATTATATTGGCATTGGGAGGTGTATAATGGAGTTAGGCAGGACAAAGGACCAGTTTCCCATAACAATAACAGTTCTATTTGTGCCTACTAGATAACAGTATTTAGCATCATGTACGTTCGGACTAGTGACATTACCCTGGTTATAGTGTGGTGCCATGGGGTTCAAGGATAGCTGCAGTTATCCTTGAATTTTAGCCAGCAGAGTTGGTAAATCTAATTATATTTAACAATTAACTTTTACATGAAAAGAAGTAACAACAAAGCCCAACAAGATGAATTTGCCATAATTAATTTTTCCCAAAAGAAAAATATCCTGCAGCATTTCTAAAATCCTATATATGCTAGTAGTCTGTCCCCAAGACAGACACTTTTATTTGCCCTTAATAACAAACTTAATTTAAAGAGATTAAAAATGCCTGGCTAAGCATACTGATAGACATCTATCAAACACATTCTGTGTATCAGATTCCCAAGCTGACAGACTTGTATATGCAATCAAGTTAAGCCTCTATGAAACAAAACAGAAAATCAGTTAATAGGTATCCTGTGGTAGCATACTGATTTACTTTAAAAGGACATAACACTAAACCAGCTAAATGAAAGACAACTTCTGTTACACAAAATTAAAGTAACAGAAGTCTGTAGCTTGTTAATCAAAAGTGTGAGTCATCCTCACTTTTCCATGAGAAAAGGAATTCGATAAAAGTTAAATTATCAGGACAAGTTTTCATTCCAGAATATAAGAGCACAGGAGAGAAAAAAGGCAGTAAGTAAGTGAAAAAGAGAACCATCGTCCTGTTTTATCTGAGAATGCTTACATTATAAAAGAAACTAGCAACACCATACAGGTGTACTAAACAACAAATAACATATTTAACATCAGTGATGTGAAGGCAGGTGCATGGTAATCAGTCTTGCTCTCAGTTCAGAGCTAGCCATGAATTTTGGAAAAGCAGATTTACTGTCCTCTCCCAGTCACTTACTCTTGACAACACCTTTCTTTACTGATGTATTTACTGAGAAACTGGGCAGCACTTAATTGGGCTTAGACCTAACAGAAAGGTGATTTTATGGTAACTGAATACCAACACTTTGGTTCTGAATCAGTAAGCTTCACAGTACATCCAGCAGGTTTCTTAATTACAATATCTATTTCCATCACAGCAGACAGAGGCTACTGCTATCTCTTCTACATATTTATTTCATGAGTATTTGTCTTTGTGCAGTACACATCTTTTGGGTGGCAGACTGTCACATCTAAGAGCTGGTTTCATAGAATCATAGAATCATTAAGGTTGGAAAAGACCTCTAAGACCATTGAGTCCAACCGTCAACCCAACACCACCATGCCTACTAAATCATGTCCCTAAGTGCCTCATCTACACGTCTTTTAAATACTTCCAGGGATGGTGACTCCACCACTTCCCTGGGCAGCCTGTTCCAAGGCCTGACCACTCTTTCAGTGAAGAAGTTTTTCCTAATGTCCAGTCTAAACCTCCCTTGGCGCAACTTGAGGCCATTTCCTCTCGTCCTATCGCTTGTTACTTGGGAGAAGAGACCAACCCCCACCTCGCTACAACCTCCTTCCAGGTAGTTGTAGAGCGTGATGAGGTCTCCCCTCAGCCTCCTCTTCTCCAGACTAAACAGCCCCAGTTCCCTCAGCCGCTCCTCATAAGACTTGTGCTCCAGGCCCTTCACCAGCTTCGTTGCCCTTCTCTGGACATGCTCCAGCACCTCAATGTCCTTCTTGCAGTGAGAGGCCCAAAACTGAACACAGGATTCGAGGTGCGGCCTCACCAGGGCCGAGTACAGGGGCAGTTTCAGAAGCGACCTTCTTGTGGCATTGGATAATTTTTTTCAACCAACAATGTCACTAAATGCAGGTAGTGTGCCTGCTTGCTGGAGGTCAGGGCACTTCATTCAGATGCTCCATTCTTTGCTCAGACAATAATGTGCCATGCTAAATCAAACTAAATGGTCAAATGGTTAGTTCATCCTATTTCGCCAGAAACAAATTACGATGCATTTTCACTCCAACAGAGTGGCAGTAACAAACAGCTGGGGTTACAGCTTTGTAACTGGTACCTTTGACTGGCCTGAGGGTTTGCAAAGTGAATATTTATCAACCATATTTGCTTAGTTTTTTTTAAATGAAAACAAACAATTGAGGAAGTTCACATCAGCAATTGGCCCACTTGCTAATACTTATTAAGGAAGTAATAAAGCACTGCTTCCAACACAGGCATATTCAAATTAATTTCCTGAAAAAATTGCCTTTTGCTGATCTTTATCATACCTTGGTTGTAAGAGAACGAACACCAGTGAACGCGAAGTTCTTTGAGAAATGCGAATCTGGCTGTCCCAAGGATACATAAATTAGGTTTGAATTTTCTGCAGAAATTTTAGTTAGCAAGACAAAATCATGGCAGATGGATTCACAAAAAAATATTTGAGCATGAGAATTTTTTTTTTTTTTAATCCAAAATGTAGGGCACAAACTCAAGATAGAAAACTTGGCTTTAATTCCACTCTGTGCCCAAAGGGATTTGAACTTAAATCCCTGAGAATTAAATTCCAGTAGAGTTGAAGCTGAACATTTCCAGTCTCCCTGTTGATATGCTCCGGTGTTTATAAAATACATTCACACACACACTACTTTTTTTTTTTTTTTTCATTGCAGATACTGAAATTCAGCTGGTTTATAACCCAGATGAACATCTAAACCATTACTTACCAATTGTGTAAGATAGGAAGGACTTCAATTCAGCATGATCAGAAAAGAACAATTGCCAGTTGTTCCATTGTGATCAAAAATGTAGAAAAAATGCTCAGAATTCCTATCATCTACTGAACCCGGTACTGTATCTCAGATCCAGAAATTAGTTAGGACTACATGCAAGTCCTCCACCAGACCTAAACAATCAGCATGGTTTAGAAGATACCCTCTCACAGGACAGGAGATTATTTCAACATTGCTTGGGAATTTCTATGGTGATAAAGGCCCAACATTGGGAGGTACTATCTGCTGGCAAATAGAGATAGGATCTTTTGAAATCTTCTCCCTTGACTTTTGTCTCCCAAATGATGCATTATACTCCCTTATTGCTCTACTAGTATTTGATTAGCTTTTGGGAATGCCAGCTTGTCTCTGTTTCAATAGCTTTGTCTAAAATTTTGAATTATCTTTCCTAGTTCTCTCAGAAAGCTATTTCCTAACTAATGCGGTTTATTAATCTGCTGCATTTCTGGCAAAGCAGGCAGAATATTAAGTGGGATACTTCAGCAGCGACTGGCATTACAAAATATCTGGGAGATACTTGAAGTTGCTCTGAACCATAACATCTTTTACTCATCTTTTTCACTGCAGAGTACAATAAACTTGGCCTCCGTTATGATGTTTCAGTGGAATCTCAGAACAAAACCCACAAAATCTAAAAGACTGGAACATGTACCGTGATTTTCTAGTGGCTATTAGCTTAGTCCATGCATTTCTCCTCCAAAATGCAAGTAGGGCTGGGAATGCATTACTGTATTTTTAAGCCTTAAGGGTAAAAATATTCCCTTAAGAAATTGTTTAGCTAAGCTATGGTCCTGTGGTCAGACAAGTCAAATGCTGGAGGAATGACGCAAGGAAATCTAGTCTTGGGGCACAACGTAATACTGTTAGCTTACATAAACGCAAGCCTCATAAAAGCTGAATCTTTCTGACATAAACACAGCGAAGGATTTCAGCTTTGTTTAGACATCAACTTTTCTCTCAATTTCAATTTCTCTCAATTTTCTCTCCAGAAAACTTAGCCATCTGCATAAAGCACAGCCATTGCACACCCCAACCCTCTCCAAAAAGAAGCTTTCAAGATGCTGACTTCACTGCCAGCCCCCTCCCCTTCCTGGGAGTAAGGACACAAAGTTATTGATGTATTTACTCTGATTGTATCTCAGCCTACTGCTGCAATACCACACCAGTGCAAATCCATGAAACACTTCCTGAAACTAGGCAGTTCATCCTTGCAGCTTAGGAAATACCAACACGTGACCCATGATATAGGTATGTATAAGCAGAATGAAAAATTAGAGGAATACTGAAACAAAAAGAAAAAAACTAAACAACTCACCCAAGAATCAAGAATACATTTGTTTGGGGGTCAGCTGGTGACATTGGCCTTCTAGGCCTCCATTTATCTGTCTACAGCTGATATACATCAGCATTAAGACTTTGAGAAGTTTCACTTTTTAGGTTATTCCTCCAACAAACCAACTATCATTACATTATAGAAGTATATTATACGGGTTGGTAATGAGATATCAAAAGTTTCCATGAAGCAGTTAAATAACAGGTGCTTTCATCTTACCTTAATAAATTGAGTATGTCTCTTTCTTTATCTTCTGTGTTGTTTTCCTGTGTAGAGAAAAGAAACAAAATGTACAAGACTGGATTTCAAGACCAGCTTGGGCCACTGTTCAGTTGTGCTGTTCTTATCTATCTTCAGGAGGATAAACACTTCTTGTTCATGTAGGTGTTTGTAATTTTCTTGTTGTAGTCAAGATCACAACCTATCATTTTCCTACCTCAGAGCCATGTGAAGGAGCAGGAAACTCATTAACGCAATCATAATAAAAACAGCTGGAAAACCTGTCATTTTTAAAATGTTAAAATATTAACGGCTTTTAATGGCCGCTAAATTAGTGGCACCTTTCTACATATGATAAAGCAGTAACTCAGTAGAAACACAAATAAAGGAAAAGTGTACTAAAAAAATACCCAGACCATAAAGGATACCTGTACACAGCACGTCTTTTGAAAGGAGGAAAAAACAAAAAAGGAAAAAAAAAGAAGGGGGAAAAAAAGCCTGTTTGGGCAATAAAAGGTGTCGGGTTTTGCCTGTTTGGGCAATAAAAGGTGTCGGGTTTTATTTTCTGTTTTCTATTATACTATAGCAATAAATCCAAACTAATGGGGACACCTCAGCTTGGATTCAGAAGAATACTTTCCCAAGCCCAAACTTTCTGACACTGCTGTAGCCTGAGTGCAGTCATCTCTCCTCCCCAAGAAAACTTGGCTCTGCAGCTTTTCACACTGATGTCATGCATTCCATATATTAAATTCCCTTCTGCTCAGAGCACCTGCAATTTTACACAATTTAAGAGCTATGATAACCCTATAATCAGTAAACATTGTGGCAAACAGAAGATATAAATTTAAAATAGTAAGAGCTCTTAGTTTAATGTGGGAGGCATCTATAAGAAACCCCAAAGTAGCCAACTAGGAAGGATTTTAAAAGACTCTCCCCAAACCAGCTGGAACTTTTGCCATTTAAGACTGAACTCAGTTTCAGCTTTGAAAGACCTCAGTGGTACTATTTTGATTTATTTTAAGAGATAATAGACTTTTGAATCAGACCTTGTGTTATCTGGACCCCAGACAGTTAGCGATGTAATTGGAAACTGGAAAAACTATTCTGGCTTTGCTACCCTTTTCACTTTTTATCCTTTCATACCTTGTGATTTTTCCTGCCTCAGTGCTATATCCTAATCTAGAAAATTAGGACATGACAAATATTCACCATTTTGTAGTATAGACAGAAAAGTGTTATTGTAATTACATCTGTTATGTAATTATCATGTAGTAATGAAACAGCCACTACTTACCTAATCAGAGCTACCCAGGAAGAACTTGTCACACACAAAAAGTGATCAAGTAACCTTCTACTAACTCAAGCCTCAAGCAACCTTACAATAATTATCATAAAAATGGAAAATTTCTGATTTAGGCCCCAAGTCCAGCAAAAACTTATGCGTGTGCTTAACTTTAAGAACTTAAATATGCTAAGCACTTGCTAAGTAGGTTGGCAAGCACTGAACTGCCTTGTTAAATAAAGCAAGACCTAAATCTTACACACACACACAGAGGAGTCAGTACCTGCCAAGAGGAATTTCATGCATAGCACTGAACTACACAATTTCCATTCATTTGCCTTACTAATACTAATAATGCTCAGGTGAAAAGGAAGGTGATGAGCTCGACAGCTCTTAGATACAGCTCTTTAGTACGTGAGAATGCCAATCTGGTACCCCAAGCCTTTTCTCTTTCTTTGCTCTCCTCCCCTAATACATGCATATAGTTTCCAGTTTCACTATAAATTTCCCTGACTCTAAATAAGGATTTAAGGTTTTTAATCTTGATCCCCAAATATAATGGTTCTCACTTTTCAGCTCCGCAGTGTGCTAGATTTACCAACCGATATACCTGTTCTGAACATTGCAGACACTCTGGGACAAGGGAAACTACTGCTGGGCAGATGGTTAGGACCTCCTGAGGTCTCTTCTATCCTGAGTTATTCTACAATCCTAAACCAGTCAGTTCCCATAGCTCTGTGGCTGCAGTACTCACTCAGGATGGGAAAGCTAGGTTCAATTCCCTCATCTCCCCAGGAGTGTATCCTAACCACTGCAAACTCCAGTGGATGAGTGCATTTCATCCTGAATGCAGCTGCCTTATTTTATTCTGGCCTTGCTCCAGTATTTTGTTAAACATTTGGAGACTGAACCTAGGCCTCCCTCTTCCTCTGCAGTAACTACAGTTCCCCTAGGTTAAAGACACAGCATTATTTTTGTTCAAACTCCCTCTAGGATGATCAGCTTTCCGATAGTCTTCGCTGGAACCTTTTCAACAAGGGGTACTAAGTGTTTTCTTCCTGAAGAAAATAAACTCTTTTTAGAAGTGGCACAGCTATGAACAACACATAGCACACACAGCTCCTTCACTATACTTTAAATGTACATAACTATTTTTTAATTGCACATGGATTTCTGCATAAGAACAAGGATTTCTCCAGGGATCTTTGCAGTTAATTAGTATAAGAAATTGCTTTAATTAACAACTCTTTCAACAATTTAAAAATGCATCCCTTGCAGCCAAGGAGTCTGGAGCCACATAAAAGGAAAACAGGTCTGCAAAATAAATAACATTGTGTATCTGACAAAGGCACACAAACACATTGAAATTTTTTTTTTTTTTTCTATTTTAAAGTTAGGCTTTGGTTCTAGATTTTCGGACTTCTTCACTAGTGGCTAAACTACTGCAGGATGGTTCACAAAGCTATTGTATATTGCATTTGACCAAGTTAGTATCTGAGTGGAGGGCAAAATATGCCAAAGAGAAGCCATTTGTTTGAAAGCACCTTAGGCTATTTTAAGTAAAAAACTGCAATGCAAAAGGTTAATTTCAATCAGTACACTGAGGCAGTACATAAGAAAAATTTCACACTTCCTATAACAACAAATTTTCTAATATAAGTGAAATTTCCAAGCTTTGTTGAAAATGCAAGTCACTAAAATAAGTACTACAGGGTAATTTTTGATCTGCAAGTTGTATACTAATGACTTTTCCTACCCCTGTCCAATCACAGAGAAAGTAATATTAAAAGGTGTCAGGAGTTTTAATTCTGGAGAGGTTCAGGGGAGTCTACTGTAAATTAAAGGGTCTCTTTTCAGCAGTTCTGCATGTTTTCCACCATTGCCCCTATGTAAAAGTGTTCTTCATCCATACACCTTTCCCCAAGAAGCATCTCCCTTTTCTGATGATGCAGCAGAAGGCCAGCAGAGAACATGCTACTCCTTTGAATATTGCCATTGAGAACACATTTCTCCAGAATCTACTAATACAAAAACCCCAAAAGGTAGCTCCGAACTCTCCAGTGGCAGGAATATTTAAAGATAAGGCAGTGCTTTTCAAAAATGCACACCCTTATAACCCATCATCTTCCCCGAGGTGTTTTGGACATAACACCCTGATTTTGTTCTGCTAAACTTTGCTATGACAAATATTTTTCTGGCTTCCTATTAAAAGAAAATAATCATAAGAGCACTGTTGGGAGAGAAGATATAACACAAAGTCTCAGAGAAAGGTTGCACACACCACTGAATACAGTAGCTCAAAATTCACAGCAGAATGAGCTGCTGTGAGCAAACCCATGTGATAATTTATTAAAACAGAACTTTTGAGAGATCACCTGCTACAGGGAGAAAACAAAACAGGCTTCTTATAGGTACAGTAAACCTGAGTCCATATCTGGCATTGCTTGGTTCAGATACTCTCCAGCTATCTTGACACTTCCAGGAACAAGGAGATAGAATTTACAGTCAAAATATAAACAGAGCTCAGCTATATATGTATTCATTTATGTATTTTTAAATATATGCATCTTCTCCGCATAGGTAATATACAAGAATCACTATAAACTTCAGTTTCCTTTTTCTTTTATTGAAATTATACTGTAATGCCCAGTAACACTGTTAGAGATGTTTAGTTTTAGTACTCTCTCTGAAAGCTATTTCATTATTATGTTTAATAGTAATTTAATAATCTGAGGTCATATAACCTCAAGAATGTACTAAATAAATCAACCATGGTAATAATACCTGCTTCACCAACAAGATTTTTTGAACTGAATTATTTTAGTATGAAAGTGAGGTATATCTTACAACTCTAACCTACATACTTTACTACTCAATTGCAATATTCTGTCTGCATTTTAATCAGGATGCAATATTAGTGTGCCATTTGCTATTGAGAATTCACCTTTTTAACAGAACCTAGGAGATTTTGAGCAGAGATATCCATGATTTTACCCCTAAGGAATATAATTAATCTTGAAAAATAGAATTTTACAAAAATAAAACTATGAAAGAAACAGATTAGTACAAATATCTCTTGAAATGGAAGATATCTAAGTATTCACTATCACAATCAGTTAAGTCTTCAACTCTAATCTCAAAATTTATTAACGGATCTTCTGTACAGAATACTAGAAATTAGTAGGGGCAGAGATTTTAGGTTTTTACAGTATTTACTCTCTCATTCTAAGGCCAGAACAGATAAGTCTAGCTTTTCTGGAGTTATAATAGAATACCAATTTGCTGCAGCCTAAGTTTATGTCAGTTGATAAAAATTTAATGGCATATTGTTATTTTTAATTAGGCGGAAGGTTTGTGAAAATACACACATGCCAAAATTTTAAAATGTTTATTCATTTAACAGAAACAGTCATTTTCAACTTCAAAAACCTCACTCAGAGAGTTGGTAAAAATCAGGCATCATCCACTGCATTATCAAGTAACTCTTGAAACCGATGCAGCTGTGAATTCAGCATTTCTCTACACTGATGCATGCGAGCAGAATGATACACACTAAACTCCTAAAAAAGGCTTTATAATTACCCTGATTAAATGTGTCTATAATAATTTCTCCATTTTTTTCTTGTTCTGTTTGATGCATATTAAAACCTCAGTTTGCATATGTGTTACCTTACTACTCTGGCCTGGTTCCTTCCTCCCTGCCCAAACTCAGACCTGCAATATGAAACACTGCAATGCCACTTCATTGTAGTGCTCAGAAAGCATCTTTTGAGGGTTTACTTCCCCCAATGAGATTCATTGATTGTATCATCCCAGCACCTCTAGCTCTTCATAGACTTGTAATGAGAAGCTTTCAAATGCTTGCTGCACAATAGCTTTATAATAAAACCTGTACAGGGAGGAAGCGTTTGTCCTGTTCAGTTACTGTTCAAGCTGGCCTGGAAGTCAGCTCACTACCTACCTCAAATTTCAACTGACATATTGCCTCACAGGGCACAATTGTTTTGGCACACTGCATGCAAGATAAACAAGTATTTTGAAGACGCAGGAGTTCTAACACTTCCCTTTTAGTCTCTTTTTAAAAGTTCTTGTTAATATCTCACCTATAAGTTTCAGTATTGATTTATCTTATTGTGCTCACTAGCACAATGTGACTGACTTTTTGGGGGCAAGGAGTAGAAAGAGGATGCATTTCATTACTAGTCTGATTCTTGTGAACCAGAAACATGGGCAACTGCAATAGTGCAGAGGGTGATTTGTTTTTGAACGCCATAAACCAAACTCTGATTTGGGAAGCCTGTAACTAAATGAAACATTAAGCCTGTTGGCAATAATCTAGTGCAGCCTAGTTTGGGAAAAAGACATAGAAATGCTTTGGAAACAAATTTCATTGCTTAAAAAAAAAAAAAAGAAAAAAAAATCACACAGTATTTGGGAATGGACATCACATACAGAAAAGAGTCTGGGGTAGGAGCATGCTCCAACCCCAACAGATTTTGCAAGGCATTGCAATGCCTGTCAACTTTTCCATCCCTGAGAAACTCTCAAACTACTTCTGGAAAAAATCCAAGAAAATTCCTCTCTGCTCTCCTTCATATGCCACAGTTAATTACCAAAACGCCATGGGAGCCTGTGAGTGGTCTCTATGCAGGTAGGCAATACTACCAAAGGTCCTTCTTTTAAAGAAAAGCAGTTTTAACCTGCTGGGTATTTTAAACACCACCTTCATCACTAGACTTCAACTGCACAGCTGCGTTTACATCTCCCTCCCCACCTTCAACTTCCTTACATTATTTCCACGGTCAAACATCACATCCCACAGAGCTCGGGCAACATGGTGGCTGTTGTGAGTGCAGTGCCAGACCAGCAGCTTACAGAGCAAGTTGTCTCAGCAGATTGACAATCGACAGGGATATTGATACTTCCCAGCACGCTTCACCTGCTTGGTGGTAGAAAACAGGAGCAAAACGGGAGCATGGCTAAAGTCATGCAAAAAGTCAAGAACCATATAAATACAAATTTTGGAGTTACTCTTGTAACTTCTTTCAATAGCAATAAAGAGTGAAAGAGACTATTTCTTTTCCTGCAAAAATGAAAGACTACATACTTCTGCACAAAGCCCTCTTGGAACACATACCATTGTTCAGTAGATAAGAGAAAATTGGAACTACATTCTAATGTTTTTGTTACTATTTAAGTTAAATAACAGAGAGGGCAGAAGAGAGTCAGTCCCAGATGGTGACATGTAG
>NW_009202162.1:16272-74320 GCF_000690835.1 Fulmarus glacialis
ACTGCTACATTAAAGATGTTCTTTTAATTAACTTCTATCTGAATTATTATAATTAAAGAATTTACCACAGGTGTTCTTAGAATAATTACTTTCTATTTCCTTGCGCAGTGCACATTCCCAGGAAATGGGAATCGAGACTATTTCTTAATTTAAATACGTTCTCAATTATTTTTAAAATTTATTGCTTTTTAATTGTTTTATGATTGAGATTTTCTTTGTGCTTTTTTTTCCCTTTTCAGATTCCTACAGGCTTTTCCAAGACCTCAGAAATGTCTTTCAGGTGGCCAGGTGCAATTCTGAGCAGTTAACATTATTTTATTATGTTTGGATCCAGGAAAACCAGTTCATACAGAGAGTTATAAATTTACTTTTGGACTTGAGAATAAATGGGTCATTTTTGTCACTGGTGCTGCACATGTGGTTAAATTTTCTTCAGTTTTGTTCTGGAGATTGATACCTCTTATTGTTGCATTTGTAAATAGGTCTTAGCAGATGACCTTGTTGCACGTCAACTGTTGCAATGTGTACTGAATACAAAAGATTGAGTAGCTATCCTGATTTTTTTTTCCACAAGACTAATTGTGCAGGTCAGTGCATTAAGTAGTGATTCCTTGGTTTCCTATTGACATTTCCACTGATAATATAACAACGTATTGTGAACTGCCAATTACAAAACATAGGCCAAGAGAAATAGGCTCCTGCTTCATCTCCGCTGCAAAGATACATTGGGTCACATTTTTCCCATGAGCTTGAAATTCATAGTTCATAATTTTATTAAAACAGAAAGACAGAGAGAGCTGAAGATAGGATTTCATGAAGGGAGGAGAATAATAATGCACAAAGGAGAATGATTTACAGCAGAGTCCTGCCCTCTCTTGCATTAGTTCCTGCCAGATCTGCAGCAGTTTTTAGTATGCAAGATCACATTCTGAAATTCTTTTTAACTGTATCTTCCAGTCTAGGGAAAACAAACAACAATAACCCAAGAATAAACAGGATCATTCATCTTTTCCTTATGTTTATCTCTGATGTTGTTATCTTTATACAGAAATAATATTCAGCCAGAGGCAGCCTTAAAAAACTGAAGAGACCTTTGAAGTAGCAACTCTTGAGAGAAAGCCACAGCATCAAATGGCATATATGCTGGTTTCAGTTTAACAGACAGAAACTAAGGTGCTAATATCACATTCACAGAGTTATCAGTGTTCAGTCCAGCTAAGAAGCTATTGGGAAAGAGAGCTCCCCACTTTGCTCCATCAGTGTACATCAAGGAAGTACTAGATAGATGGATGCATGAGGGTGTGGGCTCACCTGCACGTGACACAGCATTGGAGATATTGACCTTCCAGCCACAAGTTCTCATTTAATACACTCATTCAATATAAGCGTGCAAGAAAAATTTTAAAGGGCATTGTAAAAGTTATGACATTGTAAACCTAAAACCATCTCTTGCCTCCATTACAACCTTCTCCAACAACCCAAAAAAGGTAGTCTGTATATGATCATATATGACAATTCAGCTGCTCCTACGGCTACTTTTATAAAAATTTTATAGCAACTGATGCTAGAAATCCAATTATTGCAAGTCACCTCAGTCACCTTATGCCTTCCGGTTTTGCCTTTTTATTTTAAGGACATTGACAGACAAAGAATTGAGGAAAAAAAATTTCCATTTTGTCAGTATTTGGAAGTAAATAAAGAAAAGAGAATTTTCCATAAGTCCCCATCTGGGACTCTAACTCCTCTTTTCTTTCATTAGACCCCCTCCCCAAAATTGAGGATCTGGCTGTAACTAGATAAAAATTAAGCCTTCTTTGAAATAAACTTTGGGATTTCTGTGTGTCAGCTTTCAAAGACAGGCAGAAACATTCAGTGTCTATTTATTTGAACTCCCTTCCAGAATAAGAACTTGTTACTGTTGGCTCTTACCAAGCAAGCCTAGAGCATAAAGCAGCTTTTGCCAAGAAACACTGAGATTCTTCCTTGTAGAGTAATTCCCAAGCTTTTGACTGTCTTGTTCCCACAGTGCTTCACTAGCTGAAGAACAGAATAAAATGGATTCTGTTTACATAAGAACAGATATTAATAGAGTCCGTGTTCATTTCCGTTGCATGCCATGCAAGGACATACAAAATGACCAATTTAGTTAACACATGGGTGAAACCCTTCTGCTAAGTGGCCATTAAGGTGAGCAGGGTTAAGACAGAAAATAGAAATTTCACTGGGGATTGATTTTGGAGGCGCAAGTGGGGGTAAAGAGACGGAAATCACATTAAAAGTAATTCCTAGGTCTGTATTTCAAGAATTTTAAAAGTTTGGCTCTATAGAGCCTACATTCCACCCACACTTTATCAGTGTTATCTTCCATCTTGCTCAGTGTGTGCTATAGGAAATCTGTATTTAGTGCACCAAACAAAAGAAGTGATACAGAACTCAAGAGCAGATCTGCTGAACGGCCCGTCCCTACCTGTGCACCCCATTCTCAGTGCTTCTCTTTATTTCAGTGGGGATATTTGCTTGACATATGTATGAACCATTTCAGCAGTACCCCTGCTTATCCAAAACTCTATGGTCAGGTTTCACTCCATCTTTTCTTTGCTTATACTGAGAAACAAGGGAAGGAGAAGAAATCAAAGCTTAAAGTCAATTACAAGGTTTAATCTTTCCACTGTCTACTAAGCAACCTGGCTCAAATCTCTCTCCCTGACTTCTGCCAGCAGCTTGCAGAAACAGCAAAGCTTCCTTCACAAACATCCCGGAGGAGCATTACATCTGGTCCGATGAACAAGAGGGAGAGCACAAAGGCTGTAAAGTAGAAGCATCCCTACTTTTCGCCCACCTCTGGGTATTGTACAAGAGCTGGTTGCGAGTCAGTTTTCTCCCACAGGATGGGGAAGGGAAGGAATGATGAACAATAGTACCTGAAGACAGGTTTTGGCAAGGCATGACAACGAAAGCACAATAGTAAATGCCCCTCTGCAACAAAGTGCTGCATTCCCTAACTAGAACTGCATGAACTAATGTAGCCCCACAGATACCCTAAACATCTAGCCACCTATGCTTAAAGATGCCATGTGCTTACAGGAACAGCCTACCATCAGCATACCATCAACTATAGGAACACCCTAAAAAACCCTGTAAACTACAGAGATCATAAGAAATTATGGCTTGTGAAAAAAAGCTTTTGCAATACATTCTACAGTAGAGTAAAACCAACCTGCTATTGGCACTTCTCAGACTTGTAATGAGACTTTTCTCTTTACTAAGATTGCTAGCAACCGTATGTAACCAGTGTCAAGCCCTCCACATGCTCACACATTGGGCTGTCTAGGCAAGGTCTTTATTCTGAATGCCTACGAAGACACTGCAAGCAGTGCTTTTTGTAAATGAAGTGCTGTCGCTGCCTGGAAAATAGGTCATGCAGACAGACAACTTGGAGACATGGCAACTATCTGGCTTCTCAAGAATGACAAGGAGCCAACAAACAATACTTATTTTATATTCAAATCCAAATGAATCCCATCCCAAAGTAAGTGTTTTTAGAATGTTTGAGGAAGGTCTCCAGCCCACACAGATTTTCAGAATATATGTTGACATTCTGTAGGGCAATCCAGGAAACGTAACTTGAGCCAGAGCTGGCAGGGAAATCCAGCTCTCTTTAACATGCAAGCTTACAGAGCAGCTAAAAAGGAAAGCTGAGATGTTGTGGAACAGATTTAAGTTCTGAGACAGGAAGCGCACTACGTTGTGGCAAGAAGTGTAAAATAGGTAGCTAATGAAAAAGAATATGAGGAAAAAAAAGAGAGTGAAAATGAGTGCTGCAAAACTGTCTACACTCTTGTAATCCTGACAATATTGTCATAATTTCTTCCTTTCCTAATTGATCTTTTTTGTTGAAAGAGCTAAAAAAGAACAAAAATTTCCACACAAATTCACAGAGAGATACTAGCAGTAAGGCTGAAGCCAGAAAAACTACCTTGGCTTACTTGACTTAATTACAAAGATTTTTATAGGGGACAATCAATACATAATTCAATGTAGCATATACAGAGAATGACAAAAAGGGGGAAAAAACTGTGAAACACATGAAAAACATTAGTACAAAGGGTAAGATTTTAAAGGATATTTGAAATTTTTAAAAGTTGTAATGGGTATATTTAAGCTGTCTTCAGATGTTCAGTATCTAAAAGCATGACTTAATGTGCATGAACTTTTTAAAGTGACATGTTGGTGAAATTCTCACTTTGCCATGTTTCTCAGCATCAGTCTGACTTTGTCCGTTCACCAGTTGTGGAGTGTCTCTAATGCTTCAGATGAGGATAGAAATACTTCTTTGGGCCAGCATTAACACAAGTATGGAAACACCCCAGGTCTGAGAACAACAGCGTACAGAGGGTATCTGTCCTATTCCCCATCTCTTACCCACTAAACACAGCAAAGCAGAGCTGAGACAGAGGGCTTAACAGGAGATGGAAATACATACACTGCTTGCTCTCTTCCTTCTGTTGTGATACATTTTCTCTCCTCTTTTTGTGCCCACTGAGAACAGTGGGGATTGCTTTTTTTATTATGAAGTTCTGAACTTACATCCATTGAACACAGAGGAAAGTGATGTTAACCATTGGTTCCCAATGTTCATCCCCACTGAAACCAGAACGGCATCCGTAAGAACAGTGTATTTGCACTAACAGCATCATCATGCTGAGAATTGAGTGGAAAAGCAAATCTCTGAGATTTGGTTGTACCAGTTGAATGAGACACGTTCTCAGTCTAGTTTTGATAAGAAATTCCATCAAGGATATAATAAATACTTCCCAGAAAAGCCTTATTGAACCTTGCATACAGCCATGCTCAGTTTCTACTTTGATGAATTGGTATTTCCCACCTAAAAACAGGCCTGGCTGAAAAACTGCCTATCTTTGACCCACACTGATCAAGCAAAAATCATGTGGTAAAGAGCACTGAATCAGCACAAGCTTACCAGAGCTATTGAGATAGCAGGTATGCACTTCCATGTCTGCCTTCAGAGGTGAAGGAGAAGTCTCAGAAAAACTTCAGCAGAAATACAGTAGTTCATGAATAACTTGACTCCTCTAAGGAAAAAAAAGTCCCTAATACTAATGACTCTTGCAGCTACTCCGATGGCATCAAAGACTGGAAAACATCAAATATAGTGGCAACAAACAGAGAAAAATCCATCCCTGTGGTATCACTACATGTTACAGAAGAGTTTATCCAGCTGGTAAAGGAAAATTTGAAAAGGTATATGGAAACATAATATTCAAAAATGCATACATCATATTGAACCATTAATTCAACTCATTCTGCAATGTGCTTGTGTCTGCCAGTGCTGCGGTTAATAGAGAGCGTATGAAACTCAGAATGCAATTAAGTCTTGGAGGAAGCACAGTTGGAGGCTGTGGCAGTTTCTATAGCAACCTAAAGGGCTCAAGACTAGTAATGGAAGATTAACTTAAAGGCAAGATACGTATGTAAATATAGCTCTCATTTACCATTTTCCCTGCTTCCAAATGGGCAATGTATTTTCAATTTAAACAATACAGAAATGCAGTCAGATGTCCTACTTGTTAATAACTAGGGCAAAAATAACCTTTAAAAACATCCTGTTAAAAAAATTCTGACAGTTTCAGAATTGGGGAATCATCCAAACTTCGCTAATTAATTCAATCAAAATGGAAAGCACTGAACTTGAATGCTGCCAGAAGATTAGAATGAGGCTTCAAGATAGGGAACATGACAGTCATAATAAGAGTTTGCTGATGTCAACGCACTGTACATTTATGAACAAATCCTCCTGACATATTTTTCTGGATTACGCTTCAGATCAGGTTTTAAATCTTCAAAACGGTGAGGGCAACACAAAGAAGAACTTTTGTAAGCACTACAGATTTTTTCTTTCCTTTTCTTTAATACACTCTTCAGTAACAAAGACAATATTGAAGAAACCTCATCCAATATTTTTCCTGGCATTTAAGAGCTTTTATTCAAAGGTTCAGTTCAGACTGCAGTAATCCTTTTGAACTCCTGTCCACCTTATGTACAAATAAAAAAAAAGTACATGAAAGAGATTCCCTGGCCACATCCCTAGTACAGACAGTTGCTCTGAACTTGTTTTATTTCATCATTTAAAAACAATTGATACATGCATAAGACAATTAGGAACATGTATATATCCAGGAAACAAACATAGTGACAACACTACCACAGGTACTGAAAGCAGTACCATTAGCTAAATAGCTAGTCCAAACTAATTTACCCCATCTAGCCTGCCGAGTAATGTAGAGCTAGCACTAACACCTCTGCATAGCACTGGGTTGTCCTGCACAGTATCAGTTAGCATCAGACTAACGAAAGAAAAACAGCACTACCCCTACCTCACTACTAATTGGTGAATTAACCAAGAGTATGCTTAATTCACGATGTGTTCCAAGGACTACCATGGAATACCTGCCTCAGATAACACAAAACTTTTGGGCTGACCCAACCGTGCCTTCAAACCCTCATGTGGTTTTACTTGCATGGTGAGCTTTTTCGGTTGGAATTTGTTGACTTGTTGCCTATTTGAGGAAAAAATGCAGATACCTTGTGAAAATTTCAAGAAGTCACTGTTACGTAATTCAAAATGTTTGTTCCACTTCACTGAAAATATTCCAACCTGCCCATGATAATATCTAAGCACCACCTGGAGTAATGAGACTGGCATAGCATTATTCACAATGGAACATGTTCTCTGCTTCTGATATGGTGGGAGGTTGCCAGTTGTATGTGCAGAGCACAAGAAAACATTAAGCTGATATTTTTTGTCAAGAGCATACTACATTCTCTGCCATAAGTAAAATATTTCATCTTGTAAAATGCCTTGAAAGTACTCTGTTTCAGGAATAGTACTCTCTTCTCCACAAGATCATTCCAGAGTCAAAAGTGGCTTTACCCAGGGAGCTCCACCACATCAGCTACACAAATTAGAGTAGAAGTGATACAGGAATAACCTTTTTAGCAGCATAGCTGGGCATTGATCCATCAAAAGCTTCTAACATTTGGACTAAGGCCTTCAGTCTCTACCCAAAGCAACTGACAGCCAATGAAAAGCATGAAATACACTAGAATTTTCTCCAACATTTTCCCTTCCTAGGAAAAAAAAAAACTCCGCAACAAGAGCTGCAGAACCAGGCTGAGATGCATTGAGGTAGGGAAGAAACCTTGTCATCCGTCTCTACAAGGAGCAATTTACATCATCTCCATCAGTACAATACCTAATTTATAGATAGGTGACTTCTCCTTGCTTTAGCATCATATTAGACAAATAGTTTAACAGGTGTGAAGTGGGTCAGAATAGTGAAAATTTTCTTCTATTGGTTTTAATTTAACAAGGAACAAGAAATAAAAATAATCTCTCTAATGTCAAGTGTTTGTTCTACTTTGTAACAGCAACAGTTTCAAAGAAGTATATAAAACTTTTTCACTTTCAAGAAAAAAAAAGTTATAGAGAGGGGAAAAAGGGAGAAGGGAAAAGGGAAAAGGATATTCCTAAAGACCTTATAGCAGGTCTTCTCAGAATTCATATTTTGTTCTGAGTGGAAGAGCTGCAACAGGGTGAGATGAGGACACCACTCTCAACTTCTTCATTGAAGTGATTTGTAAGTGATATCAAAGAACTAATTTATTCTTCTGTTTTCCACTACTGATTTTTTTCTCCCTTTCAACTAATTGAAAACCACAACTGAAGACCACACAGGGATAGCAGCAGCCCTTCAACTCTGAAGTTAATTTCGACTAAAAAAAGAAATCCCATGCTATATAAAAATTTCAAAGAAGGGAACATTACATATTGTAGAATCCATTAAGTGGGAAGAAGTTGAAGAGATCCATCATTCCCCTCAGTATTCTTAGGAGCTGACCTGTCCTTTAATTGAAGTTACCATATCCCACTTTGAAGAGTTTCTTTTCCTTTTCTAGAGTGGCTGTGGCAGTGCCAAGCTTCTCAAGAGAGACAGCTTGATAACAATATAAAAAATGCTGCCCTCCTCTTCTGCACATAACGTTTTTTATATTTTTTTCTTTGATTTTCACTCGATATGAACTTCTTTAAAGAAATAAAGTAGGCTTCACTGGAAGAAAATGCAGCAACCACATTTAGAAATACGTATCTCAGGTATTAGCAAAGGGTTTAAAAACAGAAATCAGAGCAAAGCTTTGCAAAGTTTTTGGTTTGTTTTTTTTTTTAAATTGTGGTTTAGGAGATTGCCAAGCACACTTTTCAGAAGCAGCATATCTGTGAATTTTAAGCATACAGATTAATTCATCTCCTCCCTTTAAGAACAGACTTCTTAAAGAATGACAACTGCATGGATCTGGATTTGCTATAGACATTAGAAACAAACAGACTTTATAAGGAATGACGTTTACACGAATCTGGATTTAGATTTCATCTACTTACGGTCTCTCTGGTTAGAAAGTGCAATGACTTTGTTACCATGCGAATACAGGGGATAAGGAACACTGGAAAAGAAGTCAACACTGTTTGCTGCTGCTAGTAACTAGCTCATGCTCCAGGCAGATCCAGACAGAGATTTCGTTTTAATTGACAAGTTTGCCTGCAACTAGAAAGTTGCTAGAAATATCTTTATTCTACAACTTGCAAGAAGGAAATACTATTTTCTTTGTAACACCAAATTACTAAGGGCAGGTGATAAGAAAGGCATGCACAGCTCATTGATTATCTAGAATACAGCAGCTTGCTGGTCTGTCAACAGCAGTTTTCACAAGTTGCTTAAGCTTCTTACATGAACTGTACTTAGTGGTTGCAAAGGATAATTAAATAGATACAACTCTTCTGTACTGTTCTACAGCCCATTTAATATTAATTTTGAACACAGCTTATCCTCCTCTTCTCCCACCCCCCACCCCAACCGCATTTTGGTTAAGCATGGAAAGCATTACGGAATAGAAATGGTTAGCAAAATAGCTAGGAATTTGGTTAGACTAAACATATAGGACATGAAAGCAAGAGTTAGAAGAAAAGTAAAGCTGCAGATCAGATATTTAATCAAGGAAATATTCCATTCATTCATGATTCCTTGCAATTAAGCAGTAGATTGCTTGCTATACTTTCCTAGTGAAAACATGCAAAAGAGATTTTTAGAAGTACTGCATGGTTTTGAATTACAGTGTGCTGCATATATCCAAATTCAACTCCTTGTTTATTATTGCTTCATGGTCCTCTTGTATTGAGCAATGAAAGAGATTATGAAGCTCAAAGCTATCCACGTAATTCCCAGTGAGTTTGAAAATAAAATTAGAAAGTAAAGAACTAAAATAATATCAGATAAAGAGTTCTAAATCATAATTTCTTCACTTGATCTCCACCACAACTCTATGAAAATGCTAAAGCCATCATGTCGACACTCTGGTAGACCAAAAAGTTGCTTGCTTTTTTTTTTGTTTTTTTAAAGTAATGGTTTTTTTTCTTCCAATGTAATCCCATTCAGCTTAATGCTTTGGGTGGGGGGAGTTTAGGATCTATAAAGAACTCCCTGTCATCTCCTGTCCTTCTCTACTTACACCCACATACTTCTCTTGTGTAGCTTTACTGTTCCCCTGCCTGCAGGATTTACACTGGGATCAGCCTTTCCCTGACCCAGCACCCAGGCCCCTCTCCTGCCTGTGCCAGGCAGAGATCCCAGCAGCGCTCTGCTTGGGAAACCTCTGCATCTTTCGGCCACCCCATGGGCAAGATGGAAGGAGGTTGGTGTTAACCTGTGGATTTGGCAAACGGCTCCCCCCTCTGCCCGGCTCCACTGGCATGATGAGTCTCCTGAAGTAATCGAACTACAGCTACCCTTGCATGCAGCCCAGTAACACCAGCAACTCCCAGGCAAAGCTCTAGTAACATACTGGAAGCAATGCTGGATCGAACAGAGGCAGCCCCTCCAGGATTTCCTCCCATCAGCTTACAGAAAAAATTCAGTCCTGATCAGCATCCTTTAACATGATCATCTCCAAGCACAGCTGACTACCTCACCACTTGGCAAAATAGCCTAAGGCCCATACTATTATTTCTTTACTAGCCAGAATCCTTGTATGTGCATCTGCAGTCCTCTGGAAACAGGGCAACATCTAATTAAAGCAGATGGTCAGTGAAAATTCAAAGGTCAGAATTAAGGTTGCTGACAGAACCTCAGCTTCAAGCGTCCATCTAAACTACCAGCCAACCCGTGTGTGCAAAGCCAAACTGCAGTAATGTTTGTTTAAATTAAAAATGGTCTTTGAACTGACTAGAAATGCATTTGGGAAAAAAAGCACATATGGAGGTGTTGTGTTTATTTGCTCATATTAAAACTTCCTGAAGTATCATGGTTTTTCCATAATACTCCTGCAGGATTTTTCCACTTACCCTCCCCCAATTTTTCCCTCTCTTTTTTTTTTTCTTTTCTTTCTTTGACAAAAAAAAAAAAGATGTATCAGTAAATCAGGACAACTTGGACTAAGCTTTTCTGACCATGAGCCCTGGGGAACAGGTGCAAGCACACAAATTCACCATACGTTTCCTTTTGTTTCTCATGTTTTTGGCTCACTTGCATTTGTATTTTTATTACAAGCATATTTCATCCCTTTCCTTTTTAATAGCAAAATAAAAAGGTACCCTATATTTAGTTTCATAGTTCTGGAAACTATTTAGCAGAAATGCTGACTCATGAACATGCATTTCCTTTTTTCCTTGACGCAAAGAAATTAAATACTGCAGACTCTGCTCTACAGCAAAACCCCAAATAAACTGGGAGAGAGCGAAACTGCTTTATGCTATAACATGCTAATATGCTTTCAAGATTCAGCCAAGCCTTTCTGCATGCAACTACGATAAGTGCTAGCCCTCTTCTTCCCTCAATTTGTGTTGTTCAAGAACTTCAGCAGGTTTGCATCTTTGCTAGAATAGGTGAAATAAACTAGTTAAAGAGGAACAAAGCAGTTTAGGAATTGCTGAGGCAGGGAGGGGGGAGGCAGCTTGAAGGGAATCTGTGCATTCAAAATATGCCTGTTAAATTCACTGTTGCACAGCTCTGCAACTAACTATAATTAAATGAACTACAATTAACTACAGTTAAATGAAAAATGGGATTTTCTTCTTTTGATTTTTTTCTGACAGTGGAATTTTTTCAGGTTTGTATTTTATTCTACATTTCTTGCCTGCTTTTCTGAAAACATTTCCCACTCCCATCCTTCACCTTGCATGAAATGAAAAGCCACTAAGGGTTTAAAATAATGTCTTTTTTTCCCCCTAATATTATAGCCAATGACAAGTAAAAAGGCTGAAATATTTTGACGCTTATATATCACAAGCCTTTCAGTAAAAATACTTTTAATTTCCCAAGGGATGATTTTCCTATCAAAGACTTCACTTCTGATGCTGTTTATTCAAAAAGCCCTGATCATCAGCAAACAAACCAAATTGCTTGTGTACACCAAAGAAAATGAATACAAAAGTGGTAAGAGATTTTATTGGTAGTCCTGCTGAGGTAAGGAAGGTGACACGAGCATAAAATAAAAAAGGTTTGCATTTCATAATGGTTTGGAGGTGAATTCATACCCTTCCTTCATGCCTCTCTGATATCAGTAATTATCGGAGGAAGGAACAGGCTGATGTTCTGATATGTGACAAAAATAGAAATGTAATACATAATTTTAAGATAGGTACTCAGAACATATTAAAGGGTTATGTTCAAAGCAAATAACAGCTCTGGAGTGAGAGAGAACAATGCTGACACCAAGTGGAAGAAAATGTTGCCAGTTTCACCCTCTACTGCAACCTTGAGACATCTGAAAATCGCAGAGCTGCAAGTCTTAGGTTTAGGTGTTGTGGTAAACTTTAAAAACACCAGAGGAAAACCACACAGGTCCTCTGAGAGCAGCACTCTGTGTTATCCTAATGTGTACACTAGCTGATTAATTATAATCCTCTTCCTTGTAGTGTAGCTGATCTTAGTAAGCAAAGCTGCCACTCTGAACGCAACAGGTATTACTCTCCTTCACAAATTGCAGATAAAACTCCTTAATCTGCACTCAACGTAAGTTCTGTGAGCCTGACTATGGTAGAGGCTTTTGAGATGCTCTGTTCACAGCAAAACTGAAAACAGACATTCACAGACTGAGAAGTAACAAAGACGAGTCTCTATTTAGTTGGTTTCTGTACAGCATACTGCCTTCAAAACATTTTTTTCCAAGCCAGGAAAGGCCTCTATTAGTGACCAGTTTTAGAAAGACCTTGCTGTCACATACACTTTATATCATAATTGAATAACAGCTAGTGAATGGTGTAATCAGCCATTCACTGATGCCTAGCTCTGTTCTTGTATTATTGATTGCAGCAAAGAATCACAGGATTTCAGTCTGACCAGCTTCCCACTTCTGTGCTCAAGCACAGTGAAGCACAGCCGATGGTGTTCTTCATGTCACACACAGCACACCTTCTCCTGCCAATATTCTCTCCTAGCGCAGCCTTCCCCAGCCAAAAATTTAAATTATAAAAATCTACATACTGGGGGGAGGGGAAGAGAAAAAAATGGATAACAACAAAATCCACTAAGTCATAGAAAGGGGTTGAAGTGTGACAGCAGTGTCCCGGAGCACTTGTACAGCAAGTCAAGAGAAACCCCCAGCAATGCTGGAGCAAACATTCAATCAGTGCCATTCCCTCCACACTCTGCAGTTCGCTAAAAATGGAGACCAAGCACACTTGCTGTTTCCAAGTTACAGATCTCCAGTACAAAGGACAGTCTGCTGCAGATCACAGGCACAGCACAGAAATAGCACCTCACTCTCTCCATGCCCTATTCCCTCCACCGATAGGCAGAAAGACTCTGGCACTGAAGACCTAGAAGGAGTAATGAGTACTCCAGCCACATCCACTTTGGTTGTTTTAAGTCACCCTTGTCCAGGCTAAACTGGTTTTTATCAAATCCTTATGCCTACAGTAAAATATTCTGCACTGTTTATCCAGAAGAAAAAAAAAATACATCCTTACAATCTATTGGCCACAATTTTTGTGGCGATCCAGGTCCTACTTTGACCCTCAATGTATTGCATTTTTTATCCAGTCTTCTGGATAAATACTCAAATACAAAATTAAAACTTAATGTTTAATGAATCTGTGCTTTTGCTAAATTTACAAAGGTTAGGGAAAATGCTTTTTCTGTGGAATGGGCAATAATATGAAGAAGCATTTCTATAACGTAACAACAATCCCTACAGAAACATTGACAAATATCCTGGCAGTTCACATGGTACACACAGGATTTGCTATGTTTACATCTAGACCCAACTAAAAGTTATCATTGCTAAGCAAAGGACTTAAATGAAAGAAAATAATCAAGACCTGTACCAGTTTAAACTTAGGAAAAATTGTTAAGAGCCACAAATAGGAATTGGAACTATGTTCCCCTATCCAAGAAAAATTATTTTGACAAGACAATTTAGTCTAACCTGGAAATTTCAGTTACTAGATCATGAGATAATGTCTGTTTTTTCCTTTTGAATGGTTTCAACTAATTCCACAAGCATTGTCATGGGATTAGTAAAGGAAAACATCAGTTAAAATATTACTGTGCTCCAAATTGAGGGCAGTCCATTTGGGAGACCGCAATTCTTTTTTATGGCAACTTCAGATGAGAGTGGGGCACCACATTTTTTTTACAAAACAGGGTTAATGCCAAAACGTCCATCTCCTCTTTGAAAAAAGCTAAAAACCTAAGATTGACAAAACTCTCCAGACCACAAAAGCCTTCCCAACAAAACCATAATTTGAGCAGATAAAGTCTCCATAAAATATTCAGTTGCACTGTTCCAACCCACTCCAAACCATACTGCAGTTTCAGAAATTCACTCTGAGGTGTTTGTGGTCAACCTGCAGGTCCAGAATACTGTCCAGCTCCACTTCCCCAGCCCCCCTGCATCTCTGCAATCCCTTTATAATGGGGATCCACGATTGTAAGGAGTAGCTACATGGGATCCAATCAATAGGCAGCCTTACTGATATATAGCAAAGCCTTACTGATATATAACGAAGCACGCATAGAAGGACAAAGGAAGAAAAGAAAGTAAGAAATGAGACTCATTTCCTCCGGGTGTATGCTTTTCTTCTAATGAATCCCGTGCTTTGATGGAGATACATGCAATGGCTTGTACGCACCCACAAAGTCATGCTTCTGTTTGCAAGACAAAGGTAGTGTGCATAATTCAGGAAGGATTTATCTATGACTTCTGTATAAAAAGGACATATGGAAAACACTCTTGGACTGGATGCAAAAAAAATTCCATAGTCAACTTTTATCTAGAATGTAAGATTCCGAAATGATGAGGGCAAACAGCATGACAAATTGCTATTAGCAAGGTTTGGTTCATAATTTAAATACACTAGAAAAGTTAAGCTAATCTTGTACACCTCCAGCACAGCTAGTGATACGCTTCAGGTCAAACACAGTTATCTAGAGATCTCAGGTCAAAAAAAACACCAAAGTGTCTAACCTCTTTTTAAAGAATTATTTAAGCCAAACAGGAAAATCAGTTTAGTACCAGTGCAGTTTGCGAGCTAGGACAGAAGGTTATAGGACAGCTTTAAATGCTAATGGACTCTCATGGGAAAAAACTACAAAAATTTAAAAAAAAGAAAAAAGGCAGGATTTTACAGCATTCCAACTTTATTTTATTGGGGGGGGAGGGGAAGTACAACATACAATAGCCAGGAAAAAGGACAAGCTAAAATACACACTAGCTTGGATATATCTTTTAAACCACTACCTTTAGATGGAATAGGTGGCTGTGAATAGTCTACTATCCAGCCCAGGGCAATAGTTCTGAACTATTAGACTGGTACCTTTCAAAAACAACTTCTCCCAGTCTGTCAGTCTGAATCAGCCTGCAGACGTAGAGTAAGTGGGACAACTCCTGGCACTTCAAGGTACTAAGAGCTCTGCTCAGGAACAATCAGTCTTGCCCATCTCAGCCTACAAACAACACAACTGAAGGTTAAGCCTATGTCAGCTGTATGGCATGCCTGCCAGATTAGCATGGCTTTAATTTGTTAAAGCTCAATTAATTAGGGTAACATATAATGTTGAAGTGGAAAAAAAAAAAAGGCACCCCAACAACAACAAAAAAAATCACAGGAAAGTAGTCCAAATGCAAGTAACTGTGTAACTGCTTTAAGTTATTTGACAAGAAACAGCCAATAAAAGCAAGTTTCATTTCCAGGAAGCAACAAGGGATCTGAGCCAGGTTTGCCATTTCACTTTTTGCTTGCTTTGCTGGAACTAGAACATGCACTTTTAATATGTTTAGTTTGTAAACCTAACTTTGATGTTTCCAGTTTAGTGGACTTTGAGCAATTGTTATATTATGAAAGATGAAGGGTACCTATCCAATGTGCTGGGTTTCCTGCCAGAAATTACAAAAACAAGATCAACCACAGAATACTGAATTCCCTTCTCACCCACAGATGGGATTTCTTTCATAAGCTTACCTCAGAGCAGGAGAGTGCCTCATGGCTATGCCTTGTCTGAGGTTTTATTAAAGAACTTGAAAGGATCTTTTCAGCAGAATTCTTTCCCACATCACCACAATCCCAGACAGACTGTGACATTTTGCAGAATTACAGGGAGTGAAGTTGCTTCTAAAACAAAAGCATGGCAATAGAAAGCCAGGTTTCCTGGCTTCTCTAATACCTTTCCAATTTCCTTTAGCTGCTGACGCTTCTTCTAGTTTTGCAAGCAGAAGCAGATATAATAGGATAGCTAATATTTTGATCTTGCATGCTCATTTGAGTACAGGTTGCAGGAATTCTCAAAGATGGTAGTGACATGGGACATTTTCAGAGAGTAAGGGGAGCTGGAGGCATGGGCTCCAACACTGTCTTTGTGTGAAACAATCCTAGTTTTAGATTAGGGGCCATGTCCTTTGACACAGAGGAATATTTCAGAAACATCCTGGTATCAGTGTATTCTGTTCTCTGTACCTATGGCTGTACAGGATTGTTTTAAAAGAGAGGTTCCAAGGAGCATTACAGTCTCAATATTCAGTTTGGAATATATAATATGCTCTAAATAGTGAATTTTACTTTGCATTAGAAGTCTGCTGGTTTTCCTTAACAGAGATACTTGGAGAAAGAAGCTAGGAAATTAAGGAGTCACAAACATGAGCAGCATGATTACAATTACATGCAATGCAAATCTCTTTCATAATCTTTCACTTGATCTGACACATTGCTATCAATCTAGTCACAAGCCACAAGGATGTGTGGTAACTGCATGGTGCAGTATTAAACTGTAGGTTTTGCTAAAACATTTCCTTCATGTCTTTTTCTAAAAACCAATTTCAAGTTAAGCAGTGATGATACATCAGATCACAAAATGAAAACAAGACTTATATTGACCCTCTCCCTAAACCAGCATTTGTCTAGCATGTTTCTTCCACCAGGAGGTTTTTGACAAAAAAGGCAAAAAATGAATCAAAGTACTAACAATGTTTAGAAAAGAATATGCCCAAGGAGAGGCTGAGACATACACAGTGAGTTCTCGGAAGGTGAGAGGGGTTTCACCCTCTGATTTTGCTTTCCTGCATCGCCAATGTATAGCCAAACACACACACACAAAACAAAAATTGCTTCACTCGAGGAAAAATCCAGTGGCTTTGATCTAACAAAGCTCAGCATTAAGATATTTAAAGTGGAACAACTTGGGATTTTATTCTTGATCTTTTACTTTTGCACTTGCATTTTTTTCAAAACCAGAATTTTAAACACTCATATTTCCCCTCTATCTTAGGCATATGATGAATATTTACATTGCTGGCAACAAGCTATAGTCATTAACTACACTATGTATAAGCAAATATATTTCCATTTGTAGGTTGCAACCTAATGAAGCACTTTTGATTACTTGCTGAATCAATTGATGTAACTTTCTTACCTGAAGGCCATCTGCTTGCCTCTGTGAGAAACAAGGGTTCAGGTCAACATAAAGCATCTCATGGTGTTGAAGCAAATATAGCAGGAGGCCATTGTAAAGCCTTTGTTCTTCACAAGCCAAGGGACTGACCGGGATCCTAAGGGAAGAGGAGATGGATTAAGTTTAGGAGCTCTCAGATCAGGGGCTAATGATGAGTCACACAGGGAGCTCCCCAGTACCCAAGATACTTCAGCAAAGCAGCCAGTTGGGCGACTGGATAAAACAGAGTTCCAGCCTCATTTCCAGCCAGCAATTGTTGGGACAGGGACTGACTTAATTTGGTGGGTTTACAACACTGGGAGCCTCATAGTGACGGAGCCCCTGCTTGCTGCAACAGTTCACAACACAATGAATCTTTGAGGCAGGACAATGAAATAGCTAGAACCTGACAGTAATTCAGACATTAAGTTAATAAAATGAAGGACGAAGAGGACAAAAAAAGCCCCAGAAATCTGCCATCACTTACTGGCATTTGAGTTGTTTTGTTCTAGCTTAGTTTATGAAGGTGAATTTTGATGGCTAGAATGTCTTATTACTAGAACTGCCTGGAAAAAACAACACGGGTAAGAAATTGTTTCAGTGCAATAATTTATAAATTCACAGACCTCAGGCACATCATGCAGTGGAAGTTCTGGATGTTGTTTTTCGGTTGTTTTTTTCTCTTTCTTTCTCACTCTCTCTTTTTTTTTTTTAATTAAATAGTAGTTGAACTTGTACTATCCAAACAAGTAGACTAAGTTGGAATCATTTAATTAAAGTCAAGGGATTCTTTATATGGGAGTCTAATCTCATTCCCTGAAGTAACTGTGTATTCCCCCAATGAACTATCTGAAAGCTTGGAGGACACTTACATAAATGCTGTCACCTTAATCCGGCTTCTCCAGCCATACGGCACCAACTCAGTTCCACCCAGCAGACTATTAATATTTAAACAAGAAATTCATAAACTCTGGAGACTAATGTGGAGACATACACACACCAGTCTTGCGTTTGCCAAATCAGTACATTCATTATTCATTTGTGATTTTAAAGTACAAATACACACACTGGGCCCAGTCCAATTGCTTTCATTCACGTTCTTCTTTTGTAAACTTACTGCTCTTTCTGTAAGAACTTGAGTTTGGGCTCCTTTTGAAAGAAGATGGTTTAAGCAGAGTTATAGCCAGGTACAACGTAGACAGATTTACAGGATAAACTACTGTATCATCACTTCTTTCTTAGGGTTGGCTAACACTATCCTTCTTGGATTCCTGTTCTTCTCAGGACAGACTCAGTTTCTCCACAAAAAGCAAGCCTGCATGCAAATCCTGGTTGACCGAGCAACAGCATTTCCTGCATACAACAATCCTAAGAGATTATTCATCGCTTACTCAAACATTAACACCCTCAACTCACAGGCCATACAGGCAATGTTTTTAGTCCCTTGCCTTCTTTTTCAGCTTCTTTCTTTAATTTAGACATACGTTCCCGAATTCATCTCTACCAGCTGTTAACTCCTTACTAGCAAGGAGCACCCCACAAGTTGTTCATGACGATAAACAGCGCTTGCCCTACTTATTGGGTTGCACTTTCTCCTACTAGCAGCCTCTGTTTTGGGTGCCCAGTTCTCATTTCATCTTAAAACAAATCTAAGCTATACTCTGGGATATGACCCTACAGCTGACTCCAAATATCAATGTCTGCTCATCCGCAGATATTCACAGGTGGCAACAGATGTGTATTCCAAATACAGAAAATACATTTTTAGTTTTCTCTGCAGCCATCTTTCACAATGACTTTCAATTAATTTAGTAAAACTTCCTACCTCTTCAGATACTTCTGCTGCTGCTAGCAGAAACTATATTATCAGGCTGACAATAGGGGAACCATGTTCACACACTGCTAAATCCAGGAACATGTTCCTAGGAAGAGCACAACTACTGAAGTGTATTCTGCACTTCACCATAAAACCTCTGTAATCAGTTGTACTGCGAATCAAACACAGGAGAACACTCACTGCAAATAAGAAACAATTAAAACTTGATCATCAGGAATCAGCTACTGGTTTCCTTGAGTCTAAACCTTTCGAAGTTGCTTTGCCACGAAGTGCAAGCTAGAAAATCCATAGTCCCTTGCCTTGGCTTTGTTCAGGAGATCTGCCAAGGTTCCCCGCTGGCAGAGGCTTGCTGCAAATTTACAGAAAGAATGAGTCAAAGTGAGTAGAAGCAAACAGCTGGTTGGCTAGCATCCTTGTGCACTCATGCAAGAATTACTTACTGAGGTTAGTAGCAGAAATCTCTTTACCAAGATGAGGCATAACAAAGTACCCACAGAAATTTAAGTTGAATCCCTGATAAAAGCAAAGCAACACATTCTCGTTGGCATTTACAGAGACCAGCAGGACATGAAGCAGCTCACAAGAAGGATGAATGGCAACAGAAATTAATAGTTCAGAGGACGAGCAGAAAGAAATCAACAGTAGAAGTTGATAGAAGAGTGGAGCTTAGCAAAGAAAGTCTAGGGAGTGGCCAGTCTGATACTTGACCTGTGAGTTACGTTTTTGGTTCCCTTATCTACAAGCAGGTGGGGACATGAAAGCTGCATCATGCAAATGTTAAGACTGAAGTCTCAAAAGATAAGAAACAGATGCCAGGGTCAAAAATCTGAAAGAAAAGCAACGTGAAAGGTGCTGGTGGAGCAACCTAACAGCAGTGAAGATAGCTTAACTCAGCCTCACAGACAAAAATGAGGGAGGAAGGCCAGCAGAAGAAATGAGAAGGAGGTGGTTTGCAAAGGAGACTAAGGTAAAATTAAACCATTTTACTCAGTTATGCTTTTTCTGAAACATACCTTCTTTTCTTATTCCCACTTTGGGCCCCACCACCCTAAACAGGGACAGGAAGCATATATACTAATAATATAACAGAATTCTTCCAATATGAAGATGATTTTAGTAAAATATTCAATATAACTAGAATTAAAGTAAGGGGCTGCAACTGATTAAAAATAGAGAAGAGACAGCTTATTTAACATTCAGTTTTCAGACAAACAATGACATTAGTTTCCTAGCATTTAAAATTCATGATAATAGGAGTTTTGACTTCCAATATAATACCTGTGCTAAGGCTTATATTTTTTGTGTTGCAATTACTATAGTTACTAATTGTGAAGTATATGCAGTTTAGGCTTGCAAGGTATAATGAGCAGCAAGTTTTATATTCTTATTTTGTGTCCCCAAGGCCCGTATGTGTTAAGTGTTCCAACTACTGAATATTCCAATTCAGTCACTTCAGTGAAACTATAAGCATGACAGGTCTCCACAAATAAAAGTGTCAACAGATTGAGACAGGTGATAATCATAGACAGAATTTACACTTGAATATAAATAGATCAAAAATTTAAAGTAAAAAGGCTTATAAACAACCTAGTTTACTTGTTTAATGTCAAAGAAGGAAGAAGTAATTGCACGAAAACACAGATTGCCAGAATACATGCAGAACAGTTTTAACATCTGCAATGAATTAGTGCCATAAGTGGAGCTGACATTATATCCGGAAGGTTATTTCCAACAATTGCATGGAGTATACATTTCTGCAGATTAGATCTAGAGTTGTTTTTTCTATACCTTCCAGTTCTGACTGAACAACTATAGCAAGTATTACCCAATGTGTGTCACTTTCCAGTGAATCTACACTCTGGCTGCCAAATATGTTTCATAATGTGGTGGCTAATTGCACTAATTCTTGCTCTGAAAGACATAAAGGATATTTATGACTTTATTCCCTGTGTCAGCAGATATGGTTTGCCACATTACCGACTACCTTGAATTTTGCTGCTGTACAGGACAACAGAAATGGTTTATTCCGAATCATCCGAGGCCCCAGGTCACTCAGCAGAAAGTGGTACAGCAATCTCACTGAGAGAAAATGCCAGTTGCAAGGCTCTCCTCTCTACCCAATACCAAAAAGGTGATTTTTCATAATCCTAGGAGGTAACTCTCCAAGGACAGCACTAGTTATACACTTTACAAAAAATGAGCTCCAGACTTACTGGTTTCTCTCCCAGAGCTGGTGAGATCAGAATGACTGTAAAAAGCTGGAGTTGATGTTCATAGGGCAGATACACTTCTAGTTATGGTAGCTGTGTTGTCTTGACAAGTCACTCTGGCAGGGAAACCCGATGCTGATCGTTTTCAAGGCTTCTCAGACAGGTCATTGCCACAAGCATTTAGTTTAGCCCTAAGTGTACTTTAAAAACCAGACAGAGGGGCATGTTCAGAAGTAGCTGGACCATCTCCCAGAAGAGAGTGGGATGCTTAAAAACTGAAACAGCTCGTCAATCAGTCAGGGAGCCTACTGGATTCTTATGTGTAGATACAGGAATCAGTGGGCATAAGTTCAGAGAATTTGGGATTGGAGATAAAGGAATAAAATAAAGTATTCTTCTGTCTGTGTGCATGCACAGAAGCCCCATGTGATAGCGAACGGGGCCTGATGGCAGAAGAGTGACAGTCAGTGCAGTCCTTTGTTGAGTTAGCGTCAGGGTCAAGGGATAGATTTTTGGTGAAGGCCTTTTGGCATCAGTCTTTTACATGTTTAAGTATCACCACACAACTATTCCAGACACTGGGAAGTAAAGCTCATCTGCCTACACTCATTTACCAATTTTAGCATGCAGATATTAAGGAACTTAGGGTTTGGGTGTAGAACTGCTTTGCTCCATCATGGAATATCCTCCATGGTGAAGGCTATTCTTACAGGAATGAATGACATAACTCCTACCACACTACATGTTGTTAGATTCTTCTCCCTAGCTGTACTTTTGCTAAAGTAAGGGTCCTTTCACTTATATCATCTGCAAAGGTTGTAAGCTGGTACATCTGGTGATAAGCCCACAGAGCAAGTAAGCGGACACAAGCATAGAGACCTATGGAAACAGCAGCAAGGTTTAAGAGCACAGTTCCCCAAAACAAAGCCTGTCATTGATTTCTAATGTGCTTGGTGCCAATTTTGCTGAATATATATGCGTCTGCTCACCATCATCCCAAACATACCTTCTCTAGCTTCAGCCAAGCACTTTGCACTGCTTGCAAACTCAGCTGGCCTCTGCTCAGATGTCAGCTTGCATTTTAGTGGCAAGGGCAGAATGAGTTACTGCTCTTTCTTGATAGAGGAGATTCCTTTCTCTGATATCAAATGCTATTACAAGGTCAAAGTCAGTCTTAGCTTTCAGAATCGAGGCTAACAACTAAGTAGCCTCCACAGCCAGCACTTAGCTTGGCTAAGGAAAGAGGAGTAGTTCTCGTGAAACAGGTCTCCATTCCTCATGCCTCTTCTCCTCGGATGGTTTCTTACTTGAGGCTGGCCCTGTACAGTCAGTGCCTAACAGGGTGAAGGTGGTCAGCCAGCAGAGAATCTGTCACATCTGCCCATAATATACCATATAAACATTTAACTTTCAAAATGCTTTCAAATGTCCAATTACTATTGGATGTACAGTTATGACAGAAAGCTCATTGTCAAGTGTGATCTAGTAGTACTATTTAAGGTAGCTAAATAGAGAGTACTCACTTGAAAAGAGCAGGTCCAAACACAATGGCTAGGTTTTCCAGAGTCATGAAATTCACTGCACTGTGTGTTGCTACCTTTAACAGGAAAGCAGACAGGAACTGAAGAAGGTTTTGATGGGCTTTGGGCAGGCAGCTGAGCAACTGCTTCAGGTTCTCTATGCATTCTGTCGTGTGGATTTTGTGCTCTGGGGGTGGGGAAAAAAAAGTTATTACATAGATATTCCTAGTAATAACAACACAATTTCACCATAGGCATTATTATAGATCTGAGAAAGAGGGAAGGTTTTAAAATATATTAGAGCAAAGTAAAGAATAAATATGTCCTAAACAAAGAATTTGTACACTAAATTTTGACAACAATTTTCACATATTAATATTTAAATACCATAGATTTTCCAGATATTGAGTTTTATGTACACTGTTTCTGCTATTCTTCCTGTTATGACAGAACCATCTGTCAGCACTTGCTGGTTTTTTAATGGAATTGCAGGCAGTAGTCATGTACCTGAATCCTTAAAGCTGCCTTTAAAGATGATACAAGATTGTCAGCCTTGACTCTCCCCAGAGATTTTACACAGGCTGTATGATTCTCATTAAGAGAAATAAGAAACTGTACCCTTTCAGCCCCACATCATGTTCGTTTCCTGACTAATTGGTAGCGCTCGGTCTCAAAACATTTTTGCTCTATAAATATGCTACTATAGCTACACAAGAGATGCTTAAAAATCTAAATTGGGGATACTTAGCATTTTTTTGGTTCTCATTCTTCAAAGAAGAGTTACAAGGCAGAGAATGGGTTCACAAACAACTCTATTTGATCAGCAGTTCAGAATTAGTATGATGAAGTCTCCTGGTTATTAGAACTGAGATGATAGTACTGCTCAATAACTGGCAGCTGATGCTCAAATTTGCCGTAGATCACCAGGACGCATCTGTGTACCTTTGACATTGTGAATGGCAAATCACGCCCTAAAGGGCAATTTTAGCTGTAAAAAATACATTCACAAAGGCCAAGACCCATGGTGCTCAACCTATTAATGAGAGATACGGAAAAGGGGATGGAGAGGGGAGGGGAAAAAAAAAAAAAAAAAAACCAACACACCAATAATAACCAGCAAGACTGTTCAGGGTAGTCAAAACAAGGTGCTTGCAAAAAACTAGCTCTTTCAGCATAGACTTTCATAGTTGATGAAAATTATTCATTTCTCTTTTTTTCCTTTTTGGTAAACACACACATAGCTTGGCACTTAGCAGATGAAGTTTGAACAAAAGCAACCTGCAATCTAACCCACAAAATCCACTTATTTGTATGCAAACACCTGAATTAGTTATCACTCAAAATCACTGGGCAGAATCGTCTGAATGCACTATCTCATCCATTATAGACATGAACAGGGAACTAGACAGTGTATTGCTGTAGGTACTCAACTTGGCTTTGCATTTTGAACGCTTCATACTGCTCCACACATAGCTGTCTAAGAAGACGGTAAGAAAACTAGTAAAAAGTACCAAATAGGAACAGGGATGTACAAAAAGGCTCCTGTACAAGGGAAGGTTAAATAGAGAAAGAGGCTTCAGCTTGGAAAAGAGAGAAGTGAGGCAGTGGCTGTATAAAAGCACAAGCAACATTACAATGGGGATTAGATTAAAAATAAAAATGTTATCTCAGTAACAAGTAAGGTATCCAATTTAAAAAGAAAGCATGCAGAAGAGGTACTTTCTCAAAGAATACAGGATTGGATTGCAGAATGCCTTGCCACAAGATGTTGGGGAGTCCAAAAGCCTTAATGAATTCAAAAAAAGACTATAGACAAGTTAATGGAAGACTGGTCCATCAAAAGCAATTAAACATCAGTCTCAGGTTAAGGACACTTAAATCCTTTCTTATAGGAAGGTGCAATGAACACATTATCTGTCACTGTCAGAGAAAGAACAGAAGCTTGGAAGGTGCCTGCTCAGTACCTTGGAAAGTTTTTAGCAAGCCAGAAGAGATGTTGTCTGGAAAAACAGCCACTGGCAGTTCTTTCAGAAAGAGTTTCAGGAGGCTGGCCACAGAATCAACATCTCCATCATTAATAAGGTCTACTTTTTCTCCTTGATTGTACTTCTGCTTCAATTCCTTGATTTTGTTTACTGAGCCACTGATTCGAAATATACCAACACGCTCCAGACCTGTTTAAGAAGAAATATGAAACAGTAAGCAATGGTTGCATTACCATACCTGTGTGATGAGAACTGGATCTCAAAAAGCAAGAGCTTCTCTAGGAAAGCATAATAATTGCAAAAATAGACTCTTCAGCAGTTACAGCTGAAAAGTACAGCTTAAGCAAAGAATTAAGGGTTTTCAGAGACCAAACAGAGAAAACATGAACTTACCAAATACTTCTAGGTACTCCACCATCTGTGTCACAAGAAAAGGAACTCCATGTTGCTTTGCATCCTGTATGAGGGTTTCCAGAGGAACACCAAATGTGCTTCTTTCTCTGCTGAACTCTAGATCTGGTGAGACTTTATTTATTGTATGCCTGACTTGAATAGAAGACAATGATTTCTGGGGAATAAAAACAGGCAAGTGATAAGCAGAAACTGGTTTTTATTATTTTAAGGTCCAACAGTTTAAATCTTAGGTAAAATTACTGTCCTCATTATAGCATCTTAGTACAGATTTTACTTCTGCATGTTCTTAAAATACTAATATCATTCTTCTTCTGTAGAGCTGAGACAGGACCTGCGATGGGGTAAATCTTAATAAAACCCATTCACACCTACATTCAGAGAAAATGGGGCTCCAGGTCAAGGCAAATGCCCTGTTCAGGACAGGGAGGGGTCGCTAACCCCTTCCTCGAGGAGAGCCCCAACAGTCAGGAAAAAGGCTGACCAAGTGCTGGTGCACAGCCTTCCAACCCCATGAAATTTGTGAATTTCTACCCAATTCATGAAGATAAAAAATACAAGATTCATCGAGGAGCCAGAAGAGGAATTTACGCACCAGACACAGCACGAGTCTGGTAAAGGGTTCCCGCCTGCTCTCCCAGTTATTCTGAATTTCTTACCCCGATAACCGATGCAAAAACATACGTAAGAAATCATGAACAACCTGCGCTCGGGAGCTGCTTTTTCGTCTTGTTAGGGCGGAGAGGCTGCCCAGTATGTGGGCTGAAAAGTACGTGTGATACTGCCCTGTGTGCCTGCGCCCAGGGGCTGCCGTGGGGCTGAGGGCTCTCTGTGAGGAGAGGCACGGGCTGCCCTGGGCGGGGCACGGCCAGTTCTGGCTGGTTCTGGAAGGTTCCACGGCCAGGCCCGCTGAGCCCCTCAGCCTCGTGAGTGGCGCCTCGGGGGGATGTACTTAAGACCTTAAGGGGGAAATGCCAGGAGAAGCCCTTGCTCCCTTATCTTCTTTCCCCCCTGCTTTGCCTTATAAGCAGGTGTCATTACCTGCTGTGCTACATTTTGTCCTCGTTTTCCTATCAGGCAGGCTACGCTCACAGTCACAAAGTAGAGGACCCATTTCTACCAAGTTGCACATTTTACACCACGCGATGAGAGCAGAAGTCCAAACTGGGAACACCCAAATTTACTAGTTCTACATCAGGAATATTTAAACAGTATCTGCACTTCTTTTTAAAGGGGGTTTTCAATTTTTTGCAGCATCATCCCAACACATTCTAAAACTAGCCTCTTCTTAAATGTTTTTATTACTATGATTTCAGAGGGAAACAGGAAAGACTTTCCTACAGATTTGTAGCTGAACCACTATAGAAAAGCTGTTTTTCAGCTCATAATGCACACGCCTTCTGTAAAGCCACAAGCCAGAGCTCGAGGAGGCCACGTCCAGCCGCGCTGCCATGGCGAACACACACAAACACGCACTGAAACATCTAGACCTCATTTCACTCTTTCAGTACATAAGCAAGCTTAGAACGTGATGTTAATGGTAAAGCGTTAATAATTACATAAAAGGAACCAATATCAGCATGTACCAAACGTATTTTACAGCATTTTTATATACAAGCTGCGAGGTGTTAAAAAAAGCCTCTAAAGTATCTATGATATATTCCTCTAAATACCTCCTCTTCCCCTCGTCAGATGCAGCAGTTGGGTTGGAGCAAGAAGCGCAACCTTCTCCGAAATAAGAAAGGATGTAAGAAAGGACTCAAGAAGCCAGATTTAAGTTCACTTACACAAATTGAAAGGGAGGCACTTGATCCCATATTAGAGTGTCAGTATTTCAGCTGTGCTGCTCAGAAGACACCATCATCTTTCCTCCCCTCACAAATCCATGCAGTCCGGCCAAAGCTAACTGCAGCCATTGGGCTGTTCCTCTGTAATTAACTTATCATAGCATAATTGCCAGGCATCATCTTAATCAGTGGTTTCACTACTGATTTTGTTGTAGGTAGAAATTCCTGCTAGTGGAAATGGATTCCTTGTAGCCAACGCTTGCCTCCGGAATCATATTGCACAAGCTGACGGATGTGTTACCATTAGGAGATGTTTCCATGGCACCTAACACACACAATGGCCCGGCTTCCTGAAGCATGCTGATCGTGTGCTTGATATTTAGAGTGGGTTTTTTCAATGCAGATTTGCAGATATTCATACTACCTGCTGTCCATTCTGCCTGCTAGGAGCAATAAGTAAAATATTTTGAGATGGTCTGCAGTGTATACATATTATAGATACACATTTATATAATACCTGCACAATCATTTCGGTAAACATACAAGCCAGAATCCATCCCGCCTTTGAAACATGGAAGATATAGATTCTGTTAAGCCCAACATCATCTGTTATCATTCTTTCAGATACAAAGCCTTTCCTAGGAAACAAGCCACAATTAAGGAAGTAATATTGCAGATAAATCTAATCAGGGAAGATTCTTAACACAAATTTGGTAGGTATATACAAAACAAAAACAAAACACACAAGGCAAAAAAAAAACCTACAGGCACTGAGTCAGACCCTTAGTGGAGTACTAGAAAAGCAAGAGTTACTCTGTCAACGCACTGAACTGCTGGTTCAGCACAGATTAGCAGAGGCAATTCCCTCCTCCTTAGCAGAGGGAATACTGCTTAAAAAATAGCGCAAATTTTTAGCCCACTTACCTCTCTACAAGATCCCACGATGAGGTCTGGAAATGCTATGCTTTAATGCTTTAAGGTGCCACCTTGCCCAGCAGCCCAGCCTCCCCCAAGACAGCAAGAGAGGGGACCCCCCCACCCCATGGCTACTGCTGGTGCCTGCCTAGCAGCCCTCCCCACCACCCCAGGCAGGAGCAGCCTGGCCTTGTCACTGCAGATGTGCTCCACCTGGACCCATCACCACAGCTGTGGCTGCTTGAGGGGCCTGTCCCTGCCCTGACCCCTCCAGCATTGCCACCCTATGACATTACCCACTCCACAGCTAAGCCTGTTCAAAGCTGCTGGGCCCACAGGCAGTGCCGAGGCCGATGGTGCTGTCCCCCCAACACTGCTCCATATAAAAGTGACTGCTAAAAAAGAGAAGAAAATGTGTCGGTCCTCCCATACCCCATGGTGTGACTGCCCTTCTCTGTCACAGCAGTATGTTGTCCAGCGCTCATATCTGAGAGGATATAGGGGGCATTTTGGTATGCGACATCTCCTCCCTGCTGCGTTCAAATCCTCTGCCCCGCCACTGCCCTCCAGCCACCATAAACAGTCCTTTCCCACCCTCCATGCCCTCACATACTTTATCGCTGTGTTTGCAAGGCAGCTGGAGCAGGAGCAGCTCCCCCACCTTCGCTGGGTCCCGTTGGGACAGGCAAAAGTACAAGGCACTCAGAGCTACCAGTTCCCCAGCTAACTGTGCCCGTGGGCTGGCAGCAATTTGCTCTCTGCAGAGAAACGTCTCACAAAAGGCCTGTGCAAAAAGGAAAAAAAATTTTAAAAATCATCAACTCTCCAACTCTTTGCTCCCCGCCCCACAGCACATTTCCACCCTCCATCTTACTAGATGTCATAGGAATCATCCTGCTGACATGTCACTCTCCCCTGCTTCAGCTGAACATGTAAACTCTAGGCAAATACCTTTTAAAGCAACAAATTCCCAGCCTGAGCAGCAAGCACAATTTTTTTCTATTGGATCATCACAGGGCAAACAAGGCAGCAGCGACTGCCATCAGCCACTTGGTCTCTACTGCTCCTCTAACTGCAATTATTGAAGAATTTGTTTTCAAGACCTGCCTGTTGGGTCCAAAAGCGAAATTCAGCGAGGCTTATAGAAAACGAAAACATTTGTTTCCCAGAAAGCCTGCAACAGCTAGAGGGCATACGAGCCTTACCAGAGAGGTGGTCCTGCAAACTTCACTTCAGACACAGCAAGGAGACCCAAGCCCTGGAGAGGATCTTCCTTTTGTATGAAGTGACACAGTTCAGAGGGACGATTTCTCTTTGCATCGCTATCGGACAAAGAGCAGAAGGCTGCAGGCAGCACAAATTAAACATATAACTGCTCATACTGTGTAGCTGCAACTCAAACCCTTCCTCCACAACCTCTGGATGAAAGTCAGTCCCTGCAGGACTTCAGCTATATGAATAGGATGTGTGGTACTTTGAGCAGCCACCCCGACTTCAAGGGCTGCGTCTAAATTAAAACCAAAACTTTTGGTCTCCCAACACCCTGCCGCCCAGGGGAAGGCTTGTGAGGAAAGACAGTGCCCTGGCCTGGGTGGTGTGAGGGGCTGGGGGACTGCTGGGGGTCCCTTTTGTACTCTCTTTACTGGGCATGGACTCCAGCTACTGAAAGGGCTGGTTTTGAGGCTTGCTGATGTCTCAAAAAGATAGAGAATGAATAAACATGAAAGGAAAACAGAAAAGTTTAGTTTTCTTCCTTAGAAAACAAGGGGTTTTTTTACAGAAGCATTAGGAACAACAGGATCTCTGTGAGAGAGAGCAGAGGTAAACCCACTGTCAGCAGCAGCAAAAAACAATAACAGCAAGAAAAATAATTAACCAAGGTTTTACGCTTCATTTCAGAGTTTTCCTTCAAAACTGCAAGCAGCCGGTTCTGCTAACCTAGTGATCTGTGTCTCAGCTTCAGGAGTCTCCAAGCATCCAGCCAAATAGGAAAGAAAGCCCTTCTTGGTGGGTAAGAGCCGAGCAGCCAGAGCGCGTGCCCTGCGGGGAGGCCACGGTGGGGACGTGGCGTGGGCAGTCCTGCCGTGCCGCTTTCCCTGCCATGGCCTGGATCCAGCTAGAGAGGCTGTGGTGGCTCTGGATTAGAAGAAACCACTGGGGAAAGCAGCCCTGCTGATCCCAGATGAAGCGTAGCTTGCAAACTGCAGGCTTGGACTGCTGCTGCTCAGGATCAGAGTAGAAGTGTGGGGTTCATAAATAAACGCATAAAGCTTGACCTGAAGCAAAGAAATTCAATCCAATTGCAACTGCTAGCCAGCCCCTCCATGGTATGATCCTCATTATCCAGTGACAACTTCAAAAGTAACTTTTCAAGGATATGAGGGCATACAACACTGATTAAAAAATCATTACTATATGTTTTTCATTTAAAGCATTGTCCACCCATAAATTATATGTTTCAGTCACACTGTTTGTCTTCTGGTATTTAATGTTACCCTGAAACAGAATTTGTGATGCCTTCATTTTAATTGTGTTGATGCCTTGATGTATTTAGAGTGTTTAGGTCTTTTTTCTTCAAGTGGGTAACTGCAGAGAAGAAAAACCCTTCCAGTGTGTCAGAAGGTCAGAGAACACCATAAATACAAATTAATCAGCCCATGAAAACATCACTAAATTTGTCTCATATGTAGTAAACACTCCAGACCCTCTACGATTGGTCTGCTGGAGTTGCTAAATTATGCTGTTGATACAGGAAGATTATGTATCCAGAACACTGGACACTACAAGTTCACATAATCAACCTCTACGTCATTTCAGCTGCTTTAAAAACCTTTTCTTCCCATATATCAAAATAAATGCCAGCCCGGCAGAGGGGAAGGCCACGGGGTAGCATCCCACATGACCTGACAGCTAACGGTGTTGCTTTTTGCAGCTTGCCAACAGGCAAATCGGCACATGTGCCCCAGCCAACCGGTCAGCACTGCCCAGCTGCAAGACCCACGGTGTAGTACACCGTCTCTTGCCCACCCCAGAGCTGGGGCCCGGGGACAGTGTGAGGTAAAAAGGGCCAGATAGACCCTGTGGGAGCTGAGGGAGGTGGAGAAGGCACTGTGAGACGAGAGAATGTAAGAAGCTGATGTAGCAGGGGGTATAGGACTCCAACGCACTGTTCACAACTGTTTTGAAAAACACGGTTTGTTTTGGGTGGGGACCTCAGAGAAAAGTCACTGGCATAAGTAGGAACAATATTGCTCTGACTTTGCAATTTATATGACTTTTTAAAAATAGGATAGAACAGCATGACAAGCCCACGAACGCATGCCAAGAAAGTGTGTGCTGACCTCTTACACTTCAGAGCTTCAGCAAGTAGGACTGGAAACACTAAAATGCCCTAGTGATTTGTCTGAAGAGAAGGAAAACAGAAAAATTATATTGTCTACTCCTTGGCTTAAATGCTCAAAACTGTCCCGTCCAGGAATGTATTTTTTCCTTTCTCTGTGTAATCTTTTGGGAACAGCATGACCATTTGCTAAATGCACGATGATGCAACGGTTGCACTATCTCAGCCTTGACAACCCTTGTGCGCTTACCCCATAAAAGCATCCCTGAATTATCACAAAAAACAGTCAGGGCCAGATACATGCGGATGAGTTTCCATCAGACGAACCTGTCTTACAGGCTTTCAAAGCAGGTTTTCATTGCCAACCTAAACACACGGCATTTGTATATTTTATTCCAATTCATCATGAGCCACTTCAAACTGAAAAATTAGTAAGTTCAGAAAAATTGCACATCTTAAAGTATATGGAGCTGGTAGAGAAACTATAGCGAGACTCAAACAAAAGGAAAAAATGGAAATATGAGCTATAACCAAGACAGAAGTATACATGGCGAAAAAATGCATCTAGTATTAGGTAAACATTGGCAAGAAATGAGGCATGAAAAAATGGTATTTCTATTTTAATCGCTACTGTATCAATATACATTTTCCACTTCTTAGCTGCTAAAAGCCATAGTACAGACTTACAGGATGGCTGCCACATATCCCTCATCACAATATTTTGACTGCCAACTATGCCTACTCACCAAGCTAAATTATCAGAAAGGAAGAGTTGCTGTCCTGACAAGGAAGCAGCTCTGCCCTGCTGCTACATGCATCGCTTTTCACTGTGCTTATGGAGAGGGTACACAGGCCACAATCCCCTCTGCCAGCCAAGCTCTTGTCAGCTGCCAGCAGTGCCCCCTCTAACTTTGTTTTATTTCTGCTCACAGCTGATCGAGTGGTCTCCTCGGGATGTGGACGCCCAGGGGCATAGACAGGTACATCTCCACGGCCAGCGCCAGGCAGGCGCAAGGGAACTGCCCCCTTCTCCATCAGCCAGGCACACATTAGTCCGGTGCTGTGCCCGAGCAAATATCTCCTGAGTCACAGCAAGGCTCTTTGTTACTGTAGACACAGCACTACATTAACCCACCCGGCAAGCTTGGAGTTGCTTCCCTCTATCTGCACCCATCTCTGGCAAGGGATGTGTTGGTGTCCTGCGGTGGCTCAGCAGAGCCTATTTCCAGGCGGCTGAATTACAGGCATGTGGAGAACTGCCCAACGGAACAGTGGGAGGCACATGTTCGGACTGCTTGCTTGCCTTTTTGGTTTTTTTCCCCAGCCTATTAAAATCTCTAGCATCATTTTTCTTTTAAAAGCTTTAGAAAAGCGTGCAGAAAACTGCACGCTTCCTTGGCAGTTTTGCAGAACTGAAAGTAACTGGCAAGTGACAGGTCAATAACTGTCAATACTCTTCTCCTCTTGGAGCAAAATGTCATGAAGGTTGAATCGGAGCCTGCCTCTGTCTGCTTCCTGTTTTGAATTTCATTTTCTTCCTCATCTCCACCTGGCACCTAAACCTCTTAATTTTCTTGATGCTGTTCCAGGGAAAACAAGTCAGCATTCAACATTCAGTATTGCTTCGTTATCTAAAGGCACTATCTTGCTGTTGCAGCTAAAGAGCAGAACATCAGCAAAAATAGCTGTGGGCTGAAAACTATTGTAATGAAGCAAGTAAAGCTCTTTTTCAGGCCTTACAAGTTATTTAAAAACCATTTCAGTCTATATCATGAAGTTCAAACCACACATGAATAAGGCTGATAAGCGAACTCTCTATTCAGGCAATTAATTGAGTGAAAGCAAATCCCAAACTTTGACACAGAGGGTAAATATGAGAGGAAAAATATATCCAAAGTAGCTGGATGTATAGCTGCACCCAGTAAAGCCTCTATCTGGTAAAAACTAAGCACAGGTGCAAGGACTATTCTGCAACCAGACATTCTGACCACTGTTCCTTATTTGAATTCATATACCAGTGTATACAGTGTATATTGCTTACTGGAAAAAACACAGAAATACATCATAGGAAGAAAAACTATACTCCCTCCCCAGAGTCTTACCATCCCTGCCAGAAAGGCAAATATTCAATCTGCTTCTTGGTGCAGTTTGCACAAAAAAAGGAAGTCATGGGAATAGCCGTTTGGGCTGAAAACTTGTATTTGTAAGAGAAGAGAATTTATTCTTCTTTCCATACAGATTTCCTTGCCATTTGCTGGTGGTTGCTTCATCTCACTTTCTTCAGTCTGAAAGAGAAAGATCACAAAAATCCTCTGTTCACACCTCTTGAGCAGCATCTTCTGCCCTTCAAAGTGGGTTACAGCACTAGAACTTAGTATTTCTAACATCGCAATTGAACTGGAGTGCAGACTGACTCAAAAAATATTCAGCCTCTGCTACAGGTATTTTCATACATTGTTAAGGGCACCTGGATTTTCTGTTAAGGCACTACAGCAATAGTTAAGCAACACGACTCAGTTGATTGACTAGCAATTACTGAACATGCATTTAAATGTAATCAGAAAATAATAACTACGGAGAATTTTCTTTCAGTTTGGCTGATCCCAGGTTTATTTCTCCAGGAAACAGGAAGCTGAAAAGCAAAACATAAAGCAACACAAAATTTTTGTAATCATGGTTTGTTCCCTATCTGCTCATTTTCATAGGGAATTTGAATTGTTGGACTAGTTTTAGCAAAAGCTGCAAGTACCAGGCCAGTTTCTGCAGCCCCAGTCATCTTCCCAGGAAGACAGATCTCCTATGAGGCTCCATCCACAAGCTGGTCACCGGTTTCTGACAGCTTCCCACAGCTGACAGGAAACTTAGCTTCCAGCTTCAGCTCTAGACAGCTCATGGCCTATGAATCTCTAGCTGAAGCAATTATCTCTGACACCATACACTGCCATTTTGCATAAATAATACAGCTCCAACACAATATTACCTCTTTGAAGAAATCTTTGAAGAGCTGTAAAGAAATAAAATATGGTTGGTCCTTGCCTCCTCTCTGCCTCTAGCTTGCACGGCACCTGAGGTGGGGATAAAAAAAAGAAAAAGGAGGAATATGGTAAGTGGAGGCTTCAGCATCCTCTTGCACCATGGACACTGCCCTAACGCATGTAAAAGTCAGGCAGAGGCAAGTTTTTATTTGTATTTCTCTAATGGCATAGAATTTCAATACCTTTGGTCCTTACTGATTTAACATTGTTTCAAATGAGTTGCTCCTGACTATTATGTTCAATCAAATCTGCCTTCTGCAGTCTTGTGATACTACTGCTCGAGCAAAATTAGAGAAAACTCAAAAAAGGTGGAAGACCCTCAAAAGGGAGATCTTCCCTCCAGAGAAACTGAGGTGGCAGCATCAGCTCCATCAAGCTTTCTAGTTCCAGGCAAGATGATGAAACCCTATTTTCAGTAATTCAGTCTGTCATATGCAAATTCAAATCTCCTATTTCTGAAGCAAAAAGGTACATGGTGTGCTCAGTGGGAATTCCCTCTTCCTCATCTCTCTTTCCTAAGAATCTTTTTGGTAGCCAAAATAGTCATCCACACACCCAAAACAGTGACTACTTAATTGTTACCTATAATTGATGGTGCCTGGGGAGATACCAGATTGTCAAGCCCAGTCTCGTAAATGTAATTTTTGTCTCTTATTCCCTGACAGCACCTCCACATAAGCCTGTTTTATTTGAAGCAAATATTAATTAATGGAAGCATTTTTATGGACCCTTGCATAACCTCATACACAGTATTTATTGTAATTCAAGACATGCCAGATAATTTCAGTTATCCTGATTTGCAGAGATGGTCTCCTAAGTAATGCAAAGCAGGGAGACAACCACTCTAACCCAGGGACATTTTAATTAAACAGCAAAGTAATTTGATTCCAACAGAAGACAATGTGACCTAATACAACTTGATATGCCTGTCATATATCAAATTTTTAAGTTATAACCACAAAAAACCCACACAATTTAGATATGATCTGTAAACATAGAGTTGGTCAGAGCACTGGCCATTTACAAAACAGGGGAGTAGGTATTCATCTTGTTACTCAGCAACATCTCCTAGTCATTGCTGTTAATCACTGAAAACATGTTTACTTTTCAACATGAGCTGTGACACCAGGAAAGAAAGTTTAGTCGGAAGATTTTCAGCCTGCAATGAGAGAAACGGGGCGGGGGGGCGGGGGGGGACCAATATTAATTCGAACTAAAAGAAAATGCTTTTTGCAAGTTTAACTATGACCGAGTAAGATTAAGCTTGGAGCCAAAGGCAGCTGGGAACAATGTTTGCTGCAGTCTCACCGCACAGGGGCACAACCGCAAGGACAGCTTACAGAAGAATGGCTCCAAGCTCCTTCCCACCCATGCGCTGTGGCGCATCACAGCGTGTTATGCTAGCAGTTACATGTGAGCCCACACTGTAAAAACAAGCCGATCTCAGTTACAAAAAAAAGCATTTCCAGGGGTTCCCTGAATGGGTTTACAACACAGCACCCACAATGATGCACGATCCAGGCATGTGATTCTCCTACCTCTCACCTTATGCTAGCTCACAAAACTGCAGTGCACACAGCACACCTGACACAGAGATCCAAAGAGAAGAAAGCACAGCAGTGAGACCCCAGAGCCAAAAGATTTGTCCTGTCTTCACTCTTCCTTAACACACGTGCACAAGACTCCCATTCCTCATTAAAGGAAGTCTTGAGCATCTGCAGGCAGAGAAGTTGAGAGAGTTGCATTCATACCAATCATATTTTATTCTCTTTCTATAGGTTTGGCCAAGAATTTCAGCAAGTTGCTCATTTCAGACATCTTGGCCTTTAGGTTCTGGCAACATGAAATGATTTTAGGGCTAATGAAGTCAATTTGGACTGATGTGATTATTTAATACTAATGAGAAAAACCCAAGCAAGCAAATACTCCACATATCGAACAAAGATAGCTAAAGCTGACCAACAGTGTTGTTGCAAAAAACTATGGACACACTGAAGAAAAATAACATGAGAAGTCATTGCAGAAAATGCGAGGCCTTACAATGAGGACATAAAAGAAAGGAGTCAAGCCTTCCCCAAGAGCCATGAAAGCAACAACAAACCAGAAACAGACCAGCTATATAGAGAAATTTGAAATCACTATGTCACAACAGCGGGGTTAAACTAGATCATCTTTAAAGGTCCTTCCCAACTAAAGTCATTCTATGATTCTATGATCTAGTTCCTGCAACAAAATCATTACATGATATAGCACGGTACAAGACGAGCATGTGTGTATTGGCTTCTGAGAACTGTTTCAATTGTTTAAAAGCCATCATTTAAAAGCACAAATATCTTTCTTCCAAAAAAAATGTAAAAAGCAAAATGGATTTTGGTAAACAGAGAGCATACTGACACGTCTCTAAAGACAATGTATTTCTTGTAAGAAGACTGACAAGTCTTTAACTTGGCTTTTCAGCATAATTGTGTCTACAGCAAAACATCACTGAAATAAGTCCTTTGAATCTGAGGAATTCTATTTCATAGGATAAAGCAGCTTTTGCCACTTCCTTTGACATACCTGTCCAATTTCTGTACCATTTATTGTTTTGCCATTTTTAATCTGACCAGTATCATGCTCAGCCCAACATATTCACCATATGTATATGTGAAAGGCCCTCCTGAAAGGCCTTAAGTGAAATATCTTTCCAATAAAAAAATACCTCAGTGTCAGTTTAATGCTATGCAAACATCTCAATCAATTTTTATAGCATATGATCTGTAGCCCTTACTCAGCACATAGTTCAATGTCAGTACGTGATGCAGGAATCCAGTATCAGCAGGATGCAGACAAATTAACAGCTACCAAAAGAATGTAATCCATTTTTGTAGCTAACCATAAAGACCATCAATTGAGCAAGGCACAGAATAGACTTTAAATCTAATAAAACTTAGCAATTTCATTTGTCTTGTGTTTTGGTAACTACAATAAATTTTCTTAAGATCTGCAAATAAGATGATAAATGTTCTATTCATGACTGACTCCACAGTAACCAATTAATTTATGCAATAAACAATAACTTTTTCTTCTACAATAAAGAGTAATTATTTAAGTATCTCATTTCTTCTGTTCCAGATCTGTCTGTCAGGGACCATAAAACTCAAGAGGATGCAGAATTTAATTCTACATGGCAGAACTGTGCACCTACCTACCTCTACCACCCTGTCAATGGTGATGACCTACTTTCCAAGCAAATGAGGCACAGATAATCATGTCGTACCTCTCCTGCCATCTTCCAAGAAACATTTGAACCTATGGGCCGATTTGAATGAAGCGTGCCAGACAGAAGAAGGAAAGGCTCTCAGATAATACTCAAGTTGCAGCATCTCTGGAAATCTCTTCATGGAAAGGAACCCTGCAAAACTAGAGAAGTAAAAAGCAAAAATGAAACATTAAATCTTAGGTCTTGTTTATCCATTAAAGTCAAGATTAGTCCGGTCACAGCGCTCAAGTAACTGGCTAGGGCTAGGAGTCCTAATACATATTGCCTGCAGCGGCAATATAAAATTCTTCAACAGCCAGGGCTCTTTCCTCACTGATGGATAGGGTGACATCAGGAAACTATCACAGATCACTAGTCATATTTTCGAACACATCAAGCTGCCTAATAACAGGCTCCATTTCCATTGCAAAAGTGTGCTACATATTGCCCAATCATTAACATTAATTCCAGCTGATTTTTTTCAAACAGACTGACAACTAATTTAACATCAGTTTCATATTTAAAGTACTCAGAATGTATTGTTGGCAGGAAGTGAGAGACTTTAAAAGATACTAAGCTGAAGGCACACATACCCTGATTATATCCAGTATATCACCACAGTTTCTTTAAGATGTGTAAAACATGGTACGACTTTTATATGCATGCGGTGAAATCTGACTACAGCTGCCATACAGCACATAAAATGGGTGCAAATCCACACCAGATACCAGGGCTCCAATTTGGAACTGGAGTTGCATTTACACCTATATCGAATACTCAGTCACATGCACTGAATAAGCAATCCAGGAAAAAACCCCACACAGTAGTTACACCCAGCTGACAAATGGAGGAAAAAAATAAAGAGACAAACTAACTTTATTTTTGTCAAGTTTTAATACAAACAAACATAAGTGAATCCCAGAAAGTCAGCAAAAACTGTCTGAAGCCAAGCTGGATTTTCCCACCTTGGACCAGAAAAGGGAACATGACTTGCACTTACATCTGCCCCACTTAGAGGTTACATCGCTCTTGCTTAATGAGGTGTGCAAACACAGTAACTCTGTGCATAGCACTTTGACAATAAAGGTTGCTCATTACATGCCTGTTCTTTATCCTAAGGATTATTTACGAGCCAGAATCACAGCAGACATTTGAGGCATATAGTACTGCTGAGAACTACTTGGGCATTTGCAGGCAACCATACAGGATGTAACTCAGGACCAAGAACTACCTCACCCAAGGCTTCCTAACATGCTCCACTAAGCTTTAAACCTACAGCGAGAAGTCAAAGCACGCAGCACATGCCATAGGCGGATAGGAGATTTCCGTGACTACTACGCAAAAGCAATCAGACACATCTTCGGAGCAGAAGCAGCTATGGAAGCAAAAGCTATTGCACAGGGCACGCAGGGCAGTGCAGAGGTAGCTGTGCCATCCTGCCTTCGCTGTAGCACCTGCCTGGCTCAGGAAAGACTTCAACCTCACTCAGCGCTCCCCACAGTCATGCCAGCCTTGGGCCTTGAGTTAAACAAAAGCAAAAAGCCAACACACACACACAGAGCTACCCTGCAGCTAGACAGTGGGTTTCAGGGGCTCTCTCTTCATCGGCCTGTTTGGTGTTCAAGCGTTGCAACTCTTTCCACCTCAGCTTCCCCCACACCTCTTCTGTTACTCCTCCCCCATGCTTTTTCTTGCTCCCTGCTCAGGTCTACATTGTTGAAAGCTCTGCTACTAAGCTCTCCGCAGCCAGTTCAACCTACTAAACTGTAGTTGTGCAACAAGAGATGGCCCCAGTACTGCCGGACTGCGGGTGACTTGCTTCGAAACACTCACCTGTGGGCTTCTGTGAGCACATCTCCAATTCCGATCTAAAGATTATGAACTTGCATAACCAAGTCAGCATTTCTTTTTGTAGTTTCAACAATCATATTTATTCCTTGGTTTAAAAGGTTTTGGTTCAACAGTTTTATAAACACACATCACAAAATGTGCAATATTTATAAACATAGTTCTTAGTTACAGTGGTAGTTAAGAATCTTTATTTTCATCATAAAGTTCACTTCAGCTATGCAACACAAGGTTGGTTTTGTTCCCCCTCTTCTCCCTCCCCCAGTTGGCACTTCATTGTAAATTGGAGAAACTTTAAAAAGACAAAAAGTTAATCTAAGCATGATGTTATAAGCACCTTGCCACAGTATTACATTCTAATAAGGCAAATTTTTGTTTTGTAAAGTCTGATTGTGCAACTCGGAGACCTATAAAAGCTGACAGAAATGCCAGCCTTCTCCTATAAGGAACAGGCCTTTATTTTTGCTTCGAAGTTTTCACCCCTCCACATCATCCCCCTTGAAAAAAAAAAAGTACAGCTGATAATACAGCAGAATATACCCCTTGCAGGTTGAAAGGAAATTACAGTAGACAAAGGCTGAAAACACAGTGCATAGTAGACAAAATAAGACTGTTCTTAAAAATAAAATAAAAAAGAAATAAAAGAAGAAAAACGAACTGAACACCAGGAAACAATGGAATTTTTCTAGTGGAAGAGGATTTTTGGGCTTCATAAATAAGTGGAAAATTACTAAAATACTTTGCTATATAATATAAAAAAGCACAAAGTGTTTTCCAGTTGCCACCTAAGCACTAGATGCAACTTTGTAGGAGTAAGTATTTGGAGGCAGCTTTGAGCTGTGATTGGTGCAGGCATTCCAGCAGGGCAACGCTGCCAACAGCAGAAGAAATCCACCCAGTAAGACACAAAAGCCACTGAAATAGAATGCAGTGTCATACTCCTGCGTCCAGTCGTAAAACCAACCTGAGGGTGAAAATAAGAGAGAAGCACATCAGTGAGGAGTTAAATGTAACACAGCACTGTAAGTTACAAAAACATACATATAAAAAACCCAAACAAACAAAAAACAACCCCCCAAAAAAAGGCCAAATCTAAAATGCAGCTTGACCACTTAGACACAAAATGAGCTTTCCATCAAAGCCAAAACCAGAACACAATCAGCTTGGCCAGCTCAAGCGAAACAGGCTTTAATTTTTGTTGAAGATTTTGATTTCATCTTTCCATTGTTATTAGGACTAACTAGAACTACTCGCATGCAGATTGATTCTGTCTGGTCCTGACATGCTCATGTTCCTTTTATAGTATCTACCTTGACCTTACCTACAATTGGTGGTCCGAGGCTATTTCCAAGTCCAGCAAAGAACATCAGTATCCCATATGCATGAGTCAGTTTCTCAATTCCCACAGTCTTTGTTGTTACATACGGAAAAATCGACCAGTTCCCAGTCAGAAAACCCAAAATCCCAGAAAGCATCGCTAATGTAAGGTAACTTTTGGCAAATGGAATTGCAAACAAGGCCACTCCTGTCATTAGTAAGGTAGTTACGTATAGATATAAAGTGTTAACCCACTTAAAATCTGCCAGTATTCCTAAAGTAAGTTTGCCAACAGCGGTCATAATGCCTATAATGGAAATAAGGGGCATATGATAGTCATCTTCATTAATGTTTGCACTTCTTGCTACATCTTCCATGAGCAGAGAAGGAGGAAATCCACCAATATCAAAGAGCAAGATGGCAACAAAGAGTGCTGAAAATACTTTGTTCTTAAAAAGAACCACAGTTTCCTCCCAGTAGTTCAAATAGAGCTGCCACTTCCTTTTGGCGAGTTGCTTGCAGAAGTTTGTCTGTTCTACAACTTTCTTTTTGTACGAAATGTCTTTCTCATTTACATTTATTGAGCTTAATACATTCTTATTTAAAATGCTATCCTGTTTGTAATCAGGCATATTGTTCGCACATTTTTCGTCAACGTAGCCCTTTTCAAGGATGCTTATATTTTCTTCAACAGTCTTTTCTTTTTCATGGTAAACAAAATATTGATCTGGGACTTTGTCTACACATGTTTTTTCTGGTGGAGGGGAATCAGATGACTCCAATGGTCTCATTAGGCTGCCACATGCTAATATATTTAGAGACAGTGCGCCAACTATTAGCAGACAACCATCCAGTCCATATAGATCAATAAGCTCTCTTTGCAATGCTGCATATATAAAGAGTCCAACACTTGAGCCTACAAAAGGAAAATAAGATCAGTTTAAACTGAAGAACTGAAAACATTCTTCAACACTAAGACTTCTACATTTCAGCAGCTAAAAATATACTGTCACAGGAATGGTAAGTCATTTGTGCTCCTCTCTCCCCAGCCTAATGAACGGGTAAGTTATCATCCCTCTTGAAGTTACAGTTTCTTTATTGAGCATGCACAAAATAAAAAGCCTTTCAAAATAGCTGAACAATTTATGACGATTAACACTAGCAGACATTTTAGAAACAAGTAGGATCAATACTATATCTGATGAAAAACATCAAAGAACTATTAAGCCATCCTTCTGCCATGCACTCCCATACATGTATCCCTTCAGGTATCATTTTGAGTTAGCGCAGCTGGAATTTCACACACCAACGTTTTCCCCTTTCTCCTCCTTGCTGCCACCTTCCTCCTCTAAGGCAGGCACAGACCAGGGGTTCACCAAGGGCCCTCCTAGAAACAGCCCTTGACTGCTTGGTGTTTAAGAAGGGGGGCTTACATGGTGTGAATTTACTCCAAATGCATTTCTGAAGCTCTGCAGGGCCAAACATGCATTGGAGAAATTTGGCTATTCAGAAGAAAACACTGAAGAGTAGCAATAACTATGAACACAAGCATTTTATGCAATCCCACCAATTGAACAAGCTCTCAGTTGTAGTGAGCATAGATCCATTGTAATCAATGGATGTCCACTCACAAATACAGAGTATTGGTTCTTCAAGTCAATTTAAAGACAAACTTTAAAATGATTTTCTGAAGACTGTCTCCGGGTTATATTAAAGCCATTTATATACCTCAGTGCTAAACACAGGAAAAAACAATTATAAAATTGAGACTATTTTGTCTTCCAGGTACTAAAATTAACCAGGGCTCAATGAGATCAGGCCTTAAGGCAAACTACCTGGAATCCCAACAAAAGCCACTGAAAATGACACCAAGGAACATTTCTGCAGAAGTTCCCCTTTATTCCACTGGTGTGGATCTGGCATTAATATCTCACAACACTGATTGTACTGACCAGGCCCCTCCTCACTAACAGCTACTTGAGAGTTTTCCTTGTATTATCAGAGGTTCGTTTTTCTAGGAACCCTTTAATATACATGGACAAAAAGCTGGGATGAGCTTTTGGAAGATTTCAGAATTAGTCTCCTTTTAGATTGGAAATGAAAAAATATGACAAATGTAAGCCCAAACTTCAACTACTCCTTTAAAGATACAGCTAACGAGAGGTTATGGTGATCCAGCATTTATATCCTGCATCTCCAATCTCCTTCTCTTCTCTGATCTTGTGTAAGAAAGAAGAGGGAGAAGACAGCTCTATGGAAAGTTTCCGCTCTTATTACCCATGGCATACAGCCCAAGCTACTCATGAGTCTGCTTTCGTTTCCATGAATATCCTTTTCTCATCTATATGGATAACCCATACCATACACCTGCAAATATAGTTACTACTTTATAGAATCATAGAATCATAGAATCATTAAGGTTGGAAAAGACCTCTAAGATCATCAAGTCCAACCGTCCACCCAACACCACCATGCCCACTAAACATGTCCCTACTTTATCTGAAGCCTGATTTTATCTGTTCATTGCTACTGATGTTTTGACTTAAGAAGTACTTCAGGAAGTAACTGAGAAAAATATCATCTCCTGGGTTTTATTGCCAGGGTAATGGTAGCTGTACCAGAGTTGAAAAGTTAGAGAGGATGACAATTAAAAGTCATACCTGTTGAAATCAGACCAAGTGCAAGGCCTCTGCGTTTGTCAAAGTAGTGGCAAGTGATGGTAACTGTTGCAGTATACAAAAGGCCACATCCAAGCCCTTGAGAAAAAGAGTTAGAAATAAAGCATGCAACATACTCTGGGAAATGAATGCCTCTTTTTATTCCCCAGATAATACAGTAGTGTACCCTGGGCACAGAGGTGCCTTTTAACTCGGGCTCAGCACCAGCCACACCGGCCCCATACTGACAGGGCCTTTAGGCTGCCTGCACTGTCCCACCTCCCTCTCCCCCGGCCATCCCTGGCTGCAGAACCTGCGTGGAGCAGGCTGGGTTTGAGGAGTTCAACAGCTCAGGCTCTGTGCTACGTGGAAGGGTTACATGGCTTTCAGTCCAGGGGCTGGCCCCAGAAAACAGCAGAGCTGCATCCACGTGGCACTGTGCCTGAGCCAGCACACTGCTGGGTCCCAGCTGGTCAGCGAGGTGCCCGGATTCCTGACACAGGTAATTTGATAAACCACCCACAGCGGCCCTCTGCAGCACAGAGGGACAGATCACCACCTACCAGGAGAACAGGACTTTCCTGCCTTTAGCACAGTGTTTTAGGTGCAATCCAGTTATGTGGAGAACAACATTGCTCCCTAATGATCCCTAATTTATCAAATTAGAATGAGTACATGACAGAATTCCTGAAGAGATGTTACTCCTTTAAGACTGGCACTTCAAGCCTGCAGAAGACCTGCTTGATTCCACCCCTTAGGTAAAACCTCAGCTTCTCCATCTCTAACAATTGTGTCCACAGAGGACAAACTGTTTTCAAACCCTAATGAACATATGCATTGCCTTTATCTTTCACTACATGGTAACAGTCTGCCTGTGCGACACCCCTCCCTGCCCCAAAGTAAAGTATTCCTTGATAAATCAAGTGCCAGACTACCGCTGCCTCTGTGAATCAGTTTCCCACCCCAGATTCATAAACCAAGACTCAAAATACTAAAGATTAAGTCTCTATATGAAGGAGAGGTGTTTCTTACCAACAACAATCCCATATGAAATATATAGAAAGTATATGTTAGGTGCAAAACTGCTCATCATGAGGCCCCCGGCCACCATAAAGCCACTGAAAATTGCTACTGGTCTTGCTCCAAAAGATGATACACATATACTGCAGACAGGACCTAGAGGAAAAGCAAGAAAAACATTCCTAGTAAATACCAACACCAGTAAGAACTTCTAAAAAATCTCGGTCTATACAAATGTTTCTTGCAATAATTATTTAAATATATCATTATATTAAACAACAATTCAGAGTACTCATTTTTGCAGGATTCTTTAAAAGAGTCAGTTATAAAAACATACAAGATCAGGCTTGCAAGATTTTTGCTCAAGGAGAAACTGACATCACGACCACGAAATGGTACCAAGGTTGGGAGGGAGAGAGCAAGCAAAACGTTCTTTAAACACAGGATGATACATACATACTAGACTGTAACACTGCCATTGCACACCTAAGGACTTGTACAAAGGTTCAAAGATTCTTCCTCTTTAGGTACCAAAAGAAGTTAGACCATCAGCCAGGCTTTAATCAAGAGGGTATTTTTTGACAGAGCCCAAAAACTGTGTTTCAGAAAAGACAGTACCTGTATTCATCTTGATACAAGATGAGATTTATAAAACTGAAATGGAAAATAGTAACTTCTGATAATAATCATGTAAGAATGCCATCTGGTGCTTACATAGAGGAAATATCTGCTGATATACCAGAAAAAGAAAAACAGTACTCCTCCCTAATTTTCTAGGGAATTAAATACCTGCTAGTTCGTATTCTGATACAGCTACCAAATCACTGGTTACTACCTATCTTGGTTTCTACTGTAAAACTATGGAAGCTAAAAGGCATTTATTGAGAATGTCCAGAGCAACATTCATGAAGTTCAGAAGAGCTTTCTCCCTCTCTTTACCCCCCCAATATTTCTTGGTTGGTTAGTTCTTCAAAACAAGAACAAAGTCCAGGCAACGTTTGTACTCTGCCTCTACTCAGCCTGTTCTCCCCTCACAGAAGTTGTAGAACAAGCACTCATTTTCAGTTGTGTGACCTGGAATACACCTTTTAGTCTGAAGCAGTGTGCAAGCTTGGTGCCTTGCATAAATAAGCAACCAGCAAGGGACTTGGCCTGCAGAAGACAATCTCTCATCTGAAACCCTGCAGTTCCAAACATTCATAGGCTTATATATTAGCCCCAAGATCCTGAACTCGGCACTCTGAGATTAGAAGTTAGATACACAGATGAATGACATTCTTTAAAAACGAACAAAAAAACCCAAAACTTCTCACCAGCTTTGTATCTCATTCGCAGTGATACAAAAGACACTCCATGGTCAATACAACCTGCAAAAGCAGTAACTTTGGAGTCTGCCGTTTGTTAAGGTTGGTCCTCCCTGACTCACACATAACTGAGATTCCCGACAGATGGGTAGTGAGCCCAGAGAGGTGATATGAGGTGAACAGTTGGAGCTGTGGACGGTGCTTGCCTGGGTTTGCAGACAGGAGCTAGCAGCTGGGAATGCAGGCAAGATTTTCGTGTGGTTACCGGCCATGGGACAAGCAGTTCTGGCAGGCAGGAGCACAGACTCATCAGCAGGTGAAACGATTCTCAAAGGCAAGGCAGGTCAGAACTTTTGCCCTACGTAAGAGCTATCTGGCTAGGGAATGTAAAGGGAAACGAGTGTGAATTCGGGCTTATCCAGGCAAAGAGTCAGAGTTAAAGAAGAATCGAGAAAAATCTTCTGGGGAAGTGGGGTTTATTTGGATTTTGGAAACTATGAAAAAGGAAGATGTAAGCGCTCACTGCTTCTCAAGAGTCAGCACGCTGTGGGAATGAAAGCCAGCCAGAACAACTTGGGCAGAGTAACTTGCTGAGAACAAAAGCTGAGAGTGCTAGATTGTTGCTGATTCTTAGAATTAATTACTAGAACTGGCAAATTAAGATTGGTATGTTTCCTAAAACCACAGGATTTAAAAATAAACAAAGGATTGAATCTGTATTACATAAAAAATTCTTCTACACTAAAAGAACATTAGGTAGTGATAACATAATTCAATTAAGCAGAGGAATTTGCACTCTTTCTATTCTTTATTTCTCACCCACTACCTTGCTAAAACAAACAGTATTTCCCTTCCACTTGCTCTCTGAATTTCAACACAGCTACTTTCAGAAGGTCTCTGTCCAGCCTGGGGTGGTGGTACTAGTACAGACTGCACTGATGACTACCAGAGGATCCGAGGTGAAGCTGGACCCTCTGACCCCAAGCCAGAATAAGGGAGACACAGAGCTGAAAAACATGTCTTCATAATCTGACAAGGACACTCTCCTCTGTAACACCATCAAAAGCATCTCTGACAGGGTCCAAGGAGATGCTCTTCCAGCTTCTCCCACTTGCAGAAAATAATCCCAAAGGAGAACAGAAAGTACAAAGAGATCTTTTTGCTCCAACATGGAAAACAACCTGCACAAAACTGAAGAACCTGCTCCAGTAAGCTCAGTATTAATGTGTCATCTCACACAGCAAGAGATCTGGCAGCTCAGCAATGACCCTGTTTATAAGAAGGAGCACCAGTACAAATATTAAAATAGTTACTATAGGTGTCCAGGACGAGAAGAAAAACAGCTCCATCTTCCCCTTCACACTAGGCCCTACTTTCACACTCCCCTCATCATATTGCTAGAAAATAAAAGTCACAAAAGAAAACCCCCATGACAGTCAGTATCTTTGTTCTTTTCCCTGCCTCCTCGCATTCCTTCTCATTCTCCGTTTCTCAAAGAGTTGGCATTTTTTCTTCCACCAGGCATAGTACCTTTGGTTATTACCATGGTATTTGCACAGGAGTTCACTGTACACAAACATGTCATTCTCTACAAGCAATTCAAGCACAATGGGTTCAAGGCAGTTAATTCTGGTCAAACATCCAACTTTCCCAGAGTGGGATTGAGACTTGCTCTGTGAACTCCTGCCCTGTGGATTTTGTTCAAAGTGGACATTCTGAAGAATGTAAGAGTGCATGTACGGCCGCATATGAAACAGCTCTTCAGGCAGTATAAGGGTTTTCATTTAGTTGACTGTCTTTCAGAAAGATCCTTCCACTGATAATGTATTTCTCACCATAACGTGAACAACATAAAAATAAAATCCCAGTAGCAATCCTCAATAGTAACCATAGAAAATGGCTTTTAAGCCAGCATTTTGTTCAGTTTGCCAAGCAACTCCAGTGGTTAGCACTGGTATTAGAATAATATTTGAAGACATTGATAAATATTTACCTCTTTCACAAATAAAATCCCTGGGGCTTTTTTTCTTCCCAATGATGTATCTTAAAACTAGACCAAACCCTATCAAAAAAAGATACTAGCCCAGTTTATAAGAATGACAGCTACCTCTAGGAAGAAAACTGTATTGTTTTGAAAGACTTAGAAGCCGGCACAGGCATAGCCACTGCTCTTCTGCACACAACCTGTCAAGGCTCAGCAGCCAGTAATACAATTATCAGGCTCCGCAGGGGAGCAATCAAGAAGATGCCTAGACAAAATGGGAAGAAGCAGCAGAAAGAAGATGGGCTTTCACAGTAGATCTTCATGCAGAGAGACCAAAGAGGAAGAACTCCTAGGAGGACTCATTTGTACTTTGATATTTTCATTAAGATTTTTTTTAATAAAAGACTTTACCCTCAGAGAGAGCTGGATGTGACAGTGAGTCCTTCCTGAGATGTGAAAACAAGCCATCTGCTTCTCACACAGGAACTTTATAACTACCGCAATCTTCTGACCTCCTGACAAGCACAAAGTTGTTTTCTTTAATGGACATCAAGAACTAACACTCTCTTCCTCAATCTTCTCACACGAAGAGAAAAATTCTGCAAACTAACACTCCCTTCCTCCACCCGCCCATCTCAAGGGTCCTCCCTCCTTCACCTCATACACACACAAAACTTTTTGCTAAACAAACAGTACTGGACAACTGAATTCTTTTTCTTATCGCCTGCATTAATCTGACTCACCTACTTGTTGGTATCTGTCCGAGCCTGTTGAAACTGTAGAGTAGAAGCAATGCTCATGGACTGTACATAAAATCCACTGGACAGAACACAAGAATATTTTTTGCATATGAAATGCATTGCTAAAACCTGGTCATAATATGTATAATATTCTCCAAGTGTTTGTACTTTGCATAAGAATATAGATCAGAAAAAGCCTTTTTACACTGGAAAGCAACCCACTCTCAACTGGTTGAAAGGACTGCTCCTTTCTGACAGTTATTAAATGAACTGGGCTCCTCTTCAGAGGAATCTTTGGGACACCCTCTCCCCTCCCCACAAACTATGCATAGCTTCCATAGTTTACAGTGGGGGCTATCTATGTGTGAGGGTTTTGTCCAAAAATATGTAGATGCTGCAAAGTTTTTTTTAGAGTTGTAAAAATATTGCTTGAAAAAACAAAATTAAACTTTTTAAACATTTAACACTGAATGCCTCAGACCAGCAGAAACACCCCATTAATTTATCAAGACATGCCTTTCAAGGGAGAGAATCTTCCCTTTGTTCTTTCTCCATTAATAAAGGGGAGTGGGAATGGGAGACGTATTGCTGGTGTCTCCTGCTATGCCAAATACTGTGAAGTCAACTCTTACTATAAACAGCTGTGGTGCCAATTACAGGCGCCAAGGTCTTTGTCTGTTTTGCTTTTAACAAATGTAACATGGATCAAATTTAATTTCAGGCTCGAAATGGATGTAAAATTAAGAACACTTGGTGCAGGAGAAACACATGATCTTCAGCAACATACTAAATATCCTCCTCTGGCCTGTTTCAGTAGAGGAAACGTGCTAAGTTCTTTCAATTTTTTCCTATGCAACAAGCCCTACATCATCCATGGAGCCATGAGCTGCATCCCCTATAGCCTGACCAGCATTATGACACCTAATATTGTAGAGGAGGTCTCACCACTGCCCTGTACAGTAACACTGATGCTTTTCTTTCACTGTTTTAGGCACATTTCTTCCAATACACTGTAAGGTCACATCACAGAAAGGTGCAACTGAAGTCACCCTGCAAGGAAGAGATCAACCAGGTCCCTGTCCTATTCCCGTTTCCAGCTGATGAGCTGAACAGTCCAGCTCAGGGCTGAACGCTGGCCTTAGCAACGCTGCCTGTGCTGCGAGGGAGAGGACAGAAATCGAACACCAGGCAGCTAGGAAATTCATCTCAATAAACAAGGTGCTGTACGGGGTTTCTATGTCTCGAGTCTAAGTTTAGCTCTCACACAAGTCAGAAGTAAACATTGTAGAAAGGATACCAATACAGCAAATGTGAAAGGACTCTCCAGCAGCAGCTACTTTAAAAAATGTTCAAGACTAGATGTACAGAGGGACGGGAGAAGACACACAGAACCTTTTTCTGTGCCAGCTGGCATACATATAAGGACATTTTCTTCTTTTTGGTGAAATTACAGTACTAATATAGCAAAGTCACTGGACCTACTTCCACTGTTACACAAGCTATCCAATGTGATTTCTAGCGCTATTAATGAAAAAAGTCTTCTTTAAGAAAACGGACACTAACTTATTTCCTGTATGTAGCTGCAAATCTACCATAACTGCCATTCTTTTTCCAGTCTGGCGTCTACAGCTTCAGAAAGGCAATGTTAAGTTGGAGAGGGCTCACGAAGAGTCTTAATGGCTCTTCAGAAGAGCCTTAATTAAAAGAGCAGAAGTCTCTAGTATCAATGGCAAAAAGACTGTATCAAGGTACAGGCTTAAAAGAAAATTTAGAAGTAAGTTGATTGCAGTGTCTGACGTACACCACACTTACTTAGAGACACTTCAAAATATACCACTTAAAGATAACATTATTCATCAGCTGAAAACTAAACCTAAGCAACTTGTATCACAAGATTACATACTTTTACGGAGGGAATTAACTACTGAGAAAAGTTGTAAGAGACAGAGAATGCACTAAACAAACGTGTTCTAAATCTAATGCGAATTACATTATTTTCTGCACACAACATGGATTGCTTTAAGAGTACCAATACTTAAAAATATGTCTTTGGATAACTAGATCAGAGACTGGAAACCAAAATAAAGGAGGAGAAGAGAAAGAACAACAAATACTAGAAGAGTCAAGTCAGGAACAGTAAACAGCAAGAGGACTACCAAAAGGCTTTGGGGTGAAGCTGTTCTGTTACTAGCATTCACACATGCAATATTGCTGCTGAAATCAGCTTGCTTGGGGAGATTGTTAAGCTATTAAGTTAGAGATAATATCTTTTCACATACATGAAAATATGCTAATTTAGAAAAATTCAATTAGCCCGATCATCTACTTAACATAGACTACAACACACAATGGTCCCACCTGGCCTATAATACTGGAACCTGCAACGGCAGAAATAAGAACAGAAGCAAGTTCTCTTTTCCTATATTCATGAAAAGGGCCTAACTTTGCAATGTGTTGCATCAATGGTTTTGCACTGAAAACACATACGTTCTTTACACTCCATGAAAAATTGTAACTTGTCAAGAGCATTCTATTTCTAGGTAGAGGTTACGATACTTACAGCGTCCCTTCAACAAATTTACTTTACGTAAAGTTATCATTAAGGTCAGATCCCAGCTTGATAAGACAGTGGGATCTTCCATTTCAGGTTAAGCAGGGAACATAGATTTTGTTTGCAGTCAACTCTGATAACACCAATGCAATTAAAAGGCCCTCACTGCACTTTTCTTTGAAGGCATTAAAAATAGGAATGATTATTAAGCTTCCAAATCCCAAACGGAAAGAATAAAAATACACTGACAGCCAATGTTCCTCCTAACCCGTCAAAATTTCAAGTAATTTAATCATTCCATACGAAAATCAATTACAATAGTACCTTTTATTTCTATTATTCAGTCACAGAAGTTTCTATTTGCTATAAAGCACACTACTGACAATTGCTCACAGTGGCAAGACAGAGGGCACTAAGAAATCTGGAAACTAGCATGGTGTTGACATACGAGAAATGGGGCTGAGGCTCTTGTCAGAAGAGTGAGCCAGAGCCTTCTGGTCTCCAGGGAGAGGGTTTTTCTTCACCACTTCTCTTGCAATCCCCTCCTGCCTAGTTTTTCTTCAGTAACTGTCTTGTTTAGCCTTTTTTTCCCCCCACTTCATTCTCTCACTCAGATTTATTTAGGTCTTGATCCGTTAATAATAGGAGTTAATGCCCTTAAAACAGGAAAATAAAAGGTATGATGGAAGAGCAGTCTACAGTCCTTTCCCCACTTACACCCTGGGACTGAATACAGTCTTATTGTGGTTAATGATACACCCGCCTTTACCCATTTCTATTCTGCCTAGTGATATAAAACCCTAACACAAGAGTGACACCAATATTTGGCCAGTTCCAGCGTCATAAAAAGCAGTAGTATTTATTCAGGTCTGTATCGCTATTTGAACGTCAACTTTCTTTTAAGGAGAGATTTCTTCAGAACCCTGAGCTGCATTTTGTCCATTAAGCTTTTGCCCGTAGCAATTTTTCTGCCGACAGGCAATTTTTTCCAGATTCAGCAAAAAGATAATAGTTCCCATGGTGAATCTTTGAAAAGCAGAAGTTAGTGATGTTACCCAGTACAATACCCATGCTCGATATTAAAACAACAACAACAAAATGGACCTATGGACTTTCAAAGTGGTGTTTTATTTCCCTAAAACCCTGCTGTTACTCTCCAAGTGACAATGTCTTACTAAAGAAAAGCTTCCAGTAAAGTTGTTTTACTTAATGCCACTGTTATCCATAACTTTCCAGGCTTCAAAGGGAGTTTTTTCCTCAAACAAACAGTGGAAGAGAGCCTTCACCCACCCTAACTGGTGGGTTTACTTCTAGAGCTGAAAAATGAGTAACTGGTTTATTAATTGACTTTTTTTTTCTTAAAGCACTCGAACCATTTCAGACTAACAGTTTGCTCTGATTTTAAAGATACTAATGCAAATGCTAGTCTTAAAGCCTCATTAAAAAGAATTTAAAAATCCCATCAACAAAATTACCATTCCCTTTCCCAGAGTTTGTTTTTTCTAGTTTAATCAAATACAATAATTTTTAATTTTCTAAGGGTAATATTTTTATTGCTCTTTTACCATTATATTCTTTTGGTTTATGTATAGCGGAACCACAAATGTAATCTTCTTACCCGTCTTGACCTAAACCAAAAATGCAGCATCCTCATTCTATCATTTTCAGCTGTCTTTAATATAATTCCAAAAGCACACACAGATTAAAGCATCTATTAGAAAGAAATGTTTCGATTTAAGACAGATACTGCATCTACACTTACTGGCAAGCAATCCTATTCCATTTGCTAGCGATCCAACCCATGCAGTCTTGCCTTTCCCTTCTCCAAAAGCATCCAGCCATTCTAAATACAAGACTCCCACCGCCAGCGGTGATCCGTAACACAAGAACTGAGTAAAGAAGGAAACGACAACAATCACCCAGCCCCAGCCACCATCTGGTGGTTTCCGAAATACCATCTTGTCAGATGAGTGCAGATGTACAGGCAGAACCTCTGTAAACAAAAACCAAACAGAACAGAGCATTAGAAATGTGACTGACCTAGGTTTGCTAACACAAGCGAGGTGTACAGAGAAGAACACATTCAAACAGAGGCTTATTTCAATTATCCTTCAAGAAATATATGCAACACAGCATACAGGCAATGAAAATTAGTTACCATTTGGTACTTCTACCTCTTCTGCATAACACAGGAACAGTATGTAGTAAGTCATACATACATCAGCACTGTATTACAGAAAGGGGGAACATTTCATTTTCTGAGTGTTAAACAGGCTTTGTGAAGATCTCAGGCATTAATATCTGCCACAGTTCAACGAGGGAACCACATGGCCACCAGCTGTTAAGCCCTCAGATATCCTGAGTGAAGCGTATGGGTTTGAAGGACAAGAAAAGCTACAAGAACAAAACAATCCCAATAAATAATTTAGGGTTTAAAAAATTTCACAAGTATAAAAATATTAATTCAAAGTCCCCCCCCAAAAAAAATCTCTACTTAATTGCAGTCTCAGCATAGTACCTTGCAGTTTAGCAAGGTGTTTGCCACCAGATAGTGTACTCTGGGAGGTGTAGGCCAAGAGGAAGACTGACATTCTGGAAATAGTAACAGTTCAGTACTCTGTCAACAAGGTGATGTGTCTACACATGGAGTGATGCATCCAAAAATCACTTTGTACATATTAGTAAGTGAAGTGAGTTCTAAAACTGTATACAGGTGTTGGCTTACATGCCAAGACACGACAGTATTAAACACGCACGCAAAAACCTCCTATAATTTGTTACAGTGTCTGCTCTCTGCACAGTTTGCACACATCACCCTTCCTCAAATTGGCACTCATTTCTCGGACTCCATAAATACCACCTTACTCCTTTGCACGGCAAGCTCCATCACCTATATATCTATGGCTTTAAATAACTGACTGTCCTCACACCTTCTCAAGACTAGTTTGTGAATGGAGGGACTGATGCCTCTAACATCTAGCAAAGAATTTAAAAGTTTCCAGGCTAAACTGCTTCGGAATTTGGATGTCTCCAATAATACGTGAGTCCCTACGCACACAACTAACCTGCCCTCCCGCTCTATAGGGAGCAATCTGCCGAAGTGATGATCACAAAACCCATGTTCTGTTCCTGGCTCTGTCACTAATCAGACGTGTGATTCTCAACAATTTTATTTCCTTTACCCTGTAAGACAGAAACAGATAAGATCTTACCCTGTTTTCTTCAAGAAATACTCTCAAGGACCACCTTCACACTACAGCTTACCCATTAAGACTGCTGCAGTAACAGTTCTGCTCTTGGAGACCCCAAGAGGCAAAGCAGAAAAATAAATGCATCTCACTGCCTGTTTGGCTTACAACCCAGAGGAGATGGAGTTCTTCAACTTCTCAGTGAAAGGAAAAAAGTTACTGCTTTATGAAAGCAATGGTGTAACCAAGTAGACAACAACAAAACTTCCATTTAAGTTCCCCATACTCATTGATCCAGCAATTTTTGAGAATTTGCATTGAAAACTTGCAAAAAAGCTGCCGTATAAAATTTTGAGGAATAATTACTATAGAGACATGAAAAAGGCTAGTTCTAGTTCACAGACACACTTAAATGTTACTTTGAGGGTAGATACTTACAGATGATGACACAAAAGTCCTTCAACTCCCTACAAATGTACCTTCACGTGGCGACTCTACCTGCAGAAAAAGAGCAGCAAAGCAAGTTTTCAGCCAAAGTATCACTGCAACAGAGAACACAATTCTGAAAAACTGGTGTCTTCTCATTAAATTTCTTCTTTTTAATATCTTTTCAGAGGAACTTCAGAAGTAACCAAGTTATCACAGTGGAGAAATACTGATCCCCCCTCAGTTAATTAACAGCTGACAGCAGCCTTGAGCTCCAAAATAACAAAACGTTGTCTACTAATGTAAAATAAACTTTGATGTTCTAGGTCCTTTACAAGTGATTTATAGTTTTAACATACTGACAGTCCTTCAAGATACAGTATTTCCTGTTACAAATCTTACAAAGTTATACGTTTCAGTTACAAATGTAAGCTGATTTATTTCCTCAAAGGTCTGGTAAGTGTCCCTTGATTACATCAGATGCAAGGGTGATAGCTGGAATAGACAGAAATCATACCAAACCATAAGGTATCAAAGCATTAAAAAAGCTGCTTATTGGTACTTTCCTACAACAATAACCTTTATACAAAAAGGGATCCCTGTGTTTCTACACAAAATATTTAAACTATATGTGTGCAGTCACCAAAAGAGCTGACATATGCATATCTCCAGGCATTAAATAAGCATCACTTGGCTTGTTTTGTCCCTGACTGGAGTAAAAATGGTGGAAAAAGTAACAGCTTCAAGAAAAGACACTTCCACTGAGACAAAGCAAGGAAGTTTTCAGAAACCCACTAAAATAATGAAAATAGACAGTGAATAGTCCCAACTCGTAGTTGTTTAAAAAGCAATCTTTAGAAAACAAATACATTTTAGCTGTAATATTGATTTCTACTATACTGACACCCTAAAATTTGGCACAGAGACAACTCTGAGTTCAGTTCTGCTATTCTAAACATTTGATGGGGAGGAAGGGAGGGCAGAGCAGGAGAGGAAAAAAGTTTTCGCAGGCTTAGGTCATGTAGTCTTTTCTAATAGAAAGACTAAAAAACCTCTGGATCAGTTCCTCATCTGCTGCAAGTCTGCACAGCTTTATTGACTTTAACCAACTGCTCCTAATTTATGGCAGCAAAGGAGCTGACGTCCTACAACCTGACACCTCCTATTTTGCACCACAGATCTCTTTTGCACCTTTTAGTTAAACAACAGGATTTTAGGTAGCAAAAACATCTCTATTTTCTAAACACTTCAAGCCATTTACAGTCTACAATTGTCAAGCAAAAAGTGAAAACCACCGTTATTTTTCCCCCCAGAAATCACCCTCAAAGTGAAAACAGATCTACAAAGTCCCAGCGTTTGTTTTTAAGACCCAACATGACCTGGCTTTTCCTTCCCTTTGTTGCAGGTTGCTCCTTCGCCTCACACCGCTGTGTGCCTATTACCTAAAATAAGGCGTATTTTCTAACTTCTCTGAAGGCACGAAGTCCTCCTGAAGAGAGCACACGAGCCGAGAGCCCTGTGTGAGGAGCCCGTTCCCCAGAGCCCTCTGCTATGATACATGGTTAAAGACGTCCCAGTCAACCAAACTGCTGCTGGGACTATGGATATCAATACACCTTTTACTGGCACATTATTTAACGCTTCCCTGAAAATGACAAGTTGTAGTATAAAAGCTTAGTAGCATGGACAAGAGCCAACAGTAGGAACTAAACCTTTGCTACTCCCAACACTGCCTGCACGGGCATCATATCCGTGCATCGACTTGGGAGGGATCCAAAGTGCCTTTTACTATTTTCTATCTGTGTGGAAAGAGGGACACAGACTGTAAAGATACATGTGATCATCAAAAATAAAGAAGCAGAAACACATACAGAAAAGAGCACTTAACAGTTTTGTTTTCTCTTGGAACCAGCCAGGAAAACTTGTGTGATCCTGGAAAGAGACGAACAACCACGGGTTTAAGATTTAGGTGGGAACCATTTCATAAACCTTACTGTTCATAAAACCTAAGGATGTTGTTTCAGACTGCAGGAAACCTAGTCACCTCAAAAATACCGATATGGAGAAATGAAGCATAAAGAATTAAACAGTAACTTGAAGTTTGGTCAGAAAAAGCTTTTCAGTGAGTTGTACTCACTGCGAATAAGAATCAGAGGAAGAGAGCTGCTTGATGAAAGCCTTTACCAACAACAACAAAAAGAAACCCTAGAGAACGAACTGAACAACAACAGTTTTAATGTGGAAAGAGACAGGTGTCTGGCTGCAACTATTTTCTTTTATCTAAGCAGCTTTATCACAATATCGAGTTCAATTTCTATAAATCTTAAAATTTGGCTTAAAGATGACAGAAGAGCACAAAAAAAGAATTAGTCTAAAGAACACGAGTACAATTGAAACGTTAGCTCTTAGCACAGAAACTTGTATTAATCTGTGGCAAAGGGAATCTTGAGAAAGACAGTAGCAATACGATTGTTTCCAGTTTGTTATTTGTGCAACTGGAGTCTGGTTAAGTATGCTGCTTTCTGCGAGCAGCACATGGCTGCAAAGAAAGCCGATGTCAGCAGAATCACTCTGTGATTAACGCTCAGCTATTCCAGTTTTGCAAGGCACTGGTACAAATTAAGACGATACCAGCCAGAACGGTAACATCCCTCATTTTAAGTTGAATTACATTTCACGTAAATTTCTATTTATTTTTCAGGCAATGTTCTTCCCATTATCATCTGAAGTTTCTGCTACTCTTAGCTTGCAAATAACACCTAGAGCATTAGCAGTGATACATTACAGTTGTTTTTAACATACTCATTGTATCCAAACACCTGCATATGTACTGACATGATGGTATAAGCACTGTATTAAATGCACGGAAAAAGACACATCTGTATTTCGATGATACCAGACTTTAACTCATGTTCTAACTACAGCAGCTCCCCACATTTAAATATTTGTCCAAGTTCTTTCAAACTGAATATATGTATTTCCCTCTCAGTTGTCAGCATTCAGGTCTACCTATTTCTCGTGCTCCTCTACTTTCCCTTTTGTAAGTTATACAAGAGGCTCATCAAATAAATATTTCCTTCCATTTCTGCCTGATGAGGGAAGAAGCGCGGAGTTTAAAACAAAACAAAATACCAGAATAAAACTTACTGACAACATAATAATGTTTTTCCACCGTGCAAAGTAAGTTCACATAAAGAAGCATCAACCAAGGCAGCACATAAACCAGCCAGCTTTGAACAAATCTGTCAGCTCAGCAGAACCAGTCCTACCTGTTTCCAGAGCCTCACTGCCCCAGAGGGGATGGAAAACCCCCCCGCAAGTATAACTGCCTGTCAGACACTAGCATGCATCCATACAGACAGATGTAAGCCGGCGCTGCTATAAACCACTAGCCAGCTTGATTTACCAGAGGAGAACTCCTCTGCAAAACAAGAGCGCGGTGTACACCGCCTTACACATCACAACCTGTGAGGGCTCCCCTTGGCGTCCGCTCTCTCAACCGGTCCGCGCCCCTTGGCCAGGTCCTCCGTGGGGATGGATGGGTTCTTATAGCCCCCAGCTCGCCTCGCCTCTCCCCACACCCCCAGGGGCCAGCCCACACCCCCTGCTCCAGAGGACCGTGTTACACATTGACGCCTTCCACCTCCAGACCTGTTTCGACGGGAAGCACTCATCTGCGAAGCAACACGTGCTGAGAGGTGACTGAAGGTCGCCCTCGCCGGCCCGATGCCACGCACA
>NW_009202163.1:0-522 GCF_000690835.1 Fulmarus glacialis
CACATAAGGGATTATGCAGAGAAGTATCAGCAGTGGCTCTAGTCCAGTATTTGTTCATGAAGAAAATAGCAATACGTGTATGAATAATTAAAAACTCCACCTTCAAGCAGAATTGATTTTCTTCTTAACCACTATTCAATATTAAAATTGTAAATTGATGCTGATTTTCTCTGTTGTTTCTTCACCCCCCTTTTTTTTTTAAGCGTGTAACCTTAGGTAAAGAATGAAATAACTAATCAAACCCAACAGTGTTCAATGCTTCATCTTTTTACGCTGTTTGTAAAATAGCTTATCTTAAATCTGGGAGTAATGTCATATTCCTGCATCCTAGGACAGGACTGCAGGTGGAGTGAAACCAAGCCTGGAGGACTAATTTTGTCGGAAGGGATAGTTGATTTTTAGGTGCATCTTTTGGAAGGCTTGCCCCTGTTTTCACTAGATTGAAGGAAGAGTCAGTAGCCTGATTTCTTCCCAGTTTTCTAGGGTCCCATCAGAAGCTGTGGGGTGTATACACACACACAC
>NW_009202164.1:0-12851 GCF_000690835.1 Fulmarus glacialis
AAATACAGTGGTCCAATTACTGGTTTCCACTGATGTGTCTTGGACTTTAAAGTACAGTTGTTGCCTGCAGACCACCTGGGAGTGTCAAGCTTGCAAACAGAGAAACTATGAAGGCATAAGAGAGAAGGAAGACACGAGCAATACTGCACTTACCAAAATTGCAGTTCTAGGAAAACATGAGGGGAAAAAAATAAGTCTTAAAAATAATGTTTCATTTTGACATTTTATTTCAGAACTGGCCTCATTAGTCTTCAATAGCTCTCAAACATTTCACATTTCGGACAGAAACATTATTTTTTTATTCCTTTTAAAATTTTTTCCTTATTCAGGAAAGCTGAGGTCAGCATACTGAGCTAACTAGCCCCCCCCGCCCTTTTTTTTTTTTTTTTTTTTTTTTTTTTTTACAGTCTAGAGCAGTAGTTGCAAGCTCAACCTTTCTTTACCCTTTCCAGATGAACCTTCTGGTACAAGACACACTAACTCCACAGTGATGCCCAGCACCTGAGGTTGCTTGAGGTACTTGGATAATTCCCAGTTCCTCTGATAGCCCAATAAAATAGCCTACACAAATTATTTACTCTTAATATATTATGTTCTCATTTCTTATAATTACCCTAGTTGTACAGTAAGCTTAGAGTTCACCATAATAATCCCACCAGAATTATAACAAAAAATACAGCTCCACAGCCACATTCTTTTGCCTTGTCCCCTTCCACTTCATTTCTTCAGCTGCACACTCTAAAACAACTCCACATTACTTCTTGGATTCCCCCCATATCAGGGGGACCCCAGGTATCACCCCCCAAGGTGCGACTAAATGCAGACAAGCAATCCTCACCAGTTTTCCTTATTTGTAGGGGGAAAGGGACAACAAACATTCAATATTCCATTTTAATTGGAAAGATTGGATTTCATTGGGAAGGTACAAGACACCACCAAAGACTGGAAATCTAAAGCACATGAAAGGAACTGAAAGAATAGCATCTTCCCAACGCAAACCAGTCGCTGATATTGAAGCACCTCCATCTACCACACACTTTCATACTTTTGGACATTCAGGATCAATTTCTAACAATTTAAATTAATAACAGCCTTATGGAAAGAATTGTTACCAAAAATCAGGCAGCTTAAATGTAACAGCATAATAATAACTGTAACATAACTTGGAGAGGTTACAGTCTATATGCAGAAGTATTCTTTCCCAAGTGAATGGAAATTCACCATATAATTATTTTATGCTTACAGAATAATAAATTCCAAAGTGTAGAAAAATCTTGCTCCTGAAGAAGGCACTAAATTTTTTGTGTGTTTTTATTTTTTTATATATATATATAGACAAACAAAAAATGAAATAAAACTATGAAATTAAGATACTAACTTTGTCTCTTCTGTGACTTCAGATAAAAACCACAAGGCCAACAGACTCTCATATACAACCTCCATCAAATATATTTGCACAGACACTATCTCACTAAGAAAGAGAGGACTTAAAATGACCTCACATTCATTGATACCATAAAATCACCATGGGCCTGGTCTAGGGACCTTTCTTTAGATGCGAGAGAGTTGTGGATGACCTGATTGTTTCTTTGGAATTTCCCTTTCACCACCTTTTTGTTGCTGATCTTTGTTGCCTGCGAAGGTGAGAAGGATAGACTATAATGAAAATAACAAGAGCAAAATAGTGCACAAAAGGGGATAAAACAGGAAACATACAGGCGTAAATAAGAGAAGCAAAGGAACAAGAGTGATATGCTTCAGAAGCCATCTTAACTCTCTATATTCTACTTTACAAGGGACAATAGGCCCCACACAGGGATTTAGCTGTCAATCCCTCAGTACAACCTTTGGATTTCTTTAGTTCGGTACTTCTTGCAATGAAACAGTGCATGGATATTCAGCCACTGATACACTGACAGGAGGGTTGTAATACAACGGTTTTATGGACAGTGATTTAACCTTTTTCCTTCAATACTGTTATTTCAACCAGGTTTTAATAGTTGAAATTCTGAATCAAATTAGCTTATGCCTTCCCTTTTTTTGCAAACGTAGTCTTCTGACTCTTTAAATAGGCTCTTAAAAATTACTTGATTCCTATTAAGCTTTTAAACTTACAATGCTCATCAAGAAAGTATTATTTTTCTCACTCTTTGAAGAGATAGTTATTATCCTCCTGACTTTGGTGAAGAGTTGCTTAATCATTACTAAGTAATTAATATCCCAGTTAGTTTCAATATTTAATTTCAAACATCTTTGTTCTTAATACAGAAAAGCACCTCATGAAAATGGCATCAAGCAGCCAGTATATGCCATGCAGCATATTTATGAACATACACCTCTGACATTTGAACTGTGAACAAAATCTTTCACCGGCAGTTTAATCAGCAAATATCTTCCTTCAAGAAAAGGCTAGCCACATTTAAAAACAAAAAAAAAAAACCCACCAACAACCCCTTGCCCCCAAAAACAAAACACAGAGGAACAAAAGTTCATAATTTCCTGTTTCAATAGAAAAGAGGATGAAACAGATTCTTATTTTCATGTATGTTTTGGACAATGATCACAGCCCATCAGACTGCCCTTTCTAACAAACTACTTTCCAATAATTTCACTTCCAATTTAAAGCAAAACTTCCTATAGATCATTTCGTTGCCAGAAAGGCACAGCATCTGAAGTTCATTCCTATCATTACAAAAACATTACAAGAGAACCGGAGTTAAATTTGAACCTGGAGTTACCTGCAGGTACAGATGCAGTGCCTGGCTCAGAAGGAACTTGAATCACAGCGGACTGCTGAATACTGAAAGGTTACGATAGGAGAATCTTGCTCTGCTCTTAGCTGTCTACTGGACCTTTTACTTGATCCAAATATATTTTATGTTATGATACTTAAGAACATTTATAGATACAGATTGGAGCCTTAATATAGGCTCCAAAATAAGGAAGGAAAATGACTACCAAATAAGAAACTCTGCAGTAAAAGAACGTACAACCTGTATCTAGGCTAAGCCAGTATTAACATAGACCAGAGCAGGTCAATTTGAAAACCCAAAAAAATCATCTGCTCCTTTGCCCTGCTATATTGGTAAAAATGCAGAAAGATCTAGAAACAGGGATTGGCAGCATGGTAGACTTGTCAAAGCATCTGACAGGACAAAGAACTGATTGCACACAGCAATTAGAAACCTACAAAAAGCAAGTGGTGAGGACAGGAGAAGAGAAAACAGAAGAAAGATGGTCCTAACAACATCAAGAAATACTGCAAGAACCTGGAGAGCCACCAAAGGATCAGCCTCTCCAGGTTATGACCCGCTTGCTTTCACCGGACTGTGCTTATTTTTACTAAATGCTAAGACTATGCAGTGTATCCTGCTGGCTTTGACAACAAAGTTGGAGCGGGAGGCTGATGAAGCAATATGTAACTCTATTCAATTGCATAAAATCTTAGCAGCGAGCCGGGCAGGTTGCACCCTCGCTGTAGGTATTGCTTTGCTGGCTTCCTTCAGGCAGCAGCTGGTGAGCCGCCCGGGAGCGCTCCCTGGGGGCTGCGGGGACCCAGGCTGGGGAGCGCTCCCGCAGGCGGCAACCAGGGCTAACAGTCCTCACCTTCTTCTCACCCTTGTAACATGGGTGCTGGTCCTGCCACTTTGTTAACAGAAAAACGAAGAAACAGCTCTACAGAAATAAGCTGGAAGCAGACATTTTCGCCAAGCACAGGCATAAAAATAACAAAATCTCTACTTTCAGCAGGGGCATGAGCAAATCTGCAGTTATTCGATTATTTAAAAAAATAACTTTGTTAGCTTTTTTAAAGATGATTAGCACTTCCTTTAGTTATAGATTATCATAAATACACCTAGATGTGTCTGCAAGCAAGTGTACACATGACATAATAGAGCTTGAAATATAATTCAACATCAGAGCAGCATGTCTTTTTCTGAAGAAAAATTGCTCTGGATTTCATGAATGCGAAATTTAAAAGAAAGCATTTTCCAGCAAATTATTCTTGTTATAATCAAAAATGATTGATTTTACTTCACAAAAGGTACTGCTGTTTCCCTCGGGGTTTTTTGAGCAGTAGGAAGGCTATAGCCTATTTGAAATGAGGCAGTTTTTAGGTGTTGGGGGTTTGTTTTTTTTGTTGTTTGTTTATGGGTTTGGGGTGGGTTTTTTCGGAGGCAAATCCAGCTTTCTCTGAACAGGGTGGCATGACTGCAGAGTTAGACAGATCAACTACAATCTGTCTGATCCAAGATTGTGCCTGATTAGGTTGGACAGACACTTTAATTTTGCCTTCATCTATTTCTAGAAGCAGCATACAAACCACTTTTTTTTTTTTTTTTTTTATTAGTACAAGGATGTATAAGACTTCATCACAAAGAAGAAGATAGTTACCCCTCACATTTGTGTGTTTGATTTTAATAATAGGGCTAAGGGCTGCAAGTTACATTGTTTAAGTGCTACACTATTGAACATCTAGGGAAAAAACATGGAGAATTACATACAGCTCTGTCTAAAAATCAAGGTTATGTTAGCAAGAAAAGTCATAAAACTCAAAGTTGACTTCCTCCTTTAAAGACCCTTTTCTTTGCAGCAGCTCCTCCTCCTCCTCCAACTTGGTCTCACAGCCTTTTCCGCAAGTGTTCTGCATCTTCTGATCAGTCATGCCTGAATCGGGACCATTACCAGCCCTAGCAGATCATCTCAGGGTGCAAGAGCATCACCTCTTTGTCTTGACATGAAGGGTAACATAAACGTTTATACCAGAATTTTAACTCATAGGAAAGCAGATCATTCTTAGTCATAAGCACAGGGGACAGCAAAGAGGCAGATTTCTGTCTTCTTGTAGCAGCCCCCATTTCGTCAGACTGTAACACATTTATGGGCTGAACTTATAATGCCTACTTCTTCATATGAAAAGAAACTTTCCAGGAGGGAAATCTGTCAATCTGGACTGCACAGATCCAAATAAACCCATTCAAAAGTTATAGGTGCTGTTTAAGGTCTAAATAAATAACAACAGATGAGTTCTTCATTGCTTAACACAGGTGTTGGGTTGGTGGGTGTTTTTTTTTTTTTCAGTTAAAACTCCTCAGCTCCTGTATTCAAGTTAGATTTCAAAATTTACTTCTCTCTGGGGTCAGCCTGGCTCAGGATTGCCTGGCACCTCAGCAAAAGTAGACACTAGAGGAAAAAACAAAGCAACAAGCCATAATCTTACGTTTGATATTTAATTGTCGTGAAGCCAATTAAGCAGGAAGTCACTACAGAAACCTGTGCCACTTCTGTGGAAAAAGAAAGAGAAGTGCATCAAAACATGTACGCAAAAGTAAAATCTAGCAGCAGATCAGACTGTGAAACTGGTATTTACTCTAACCGCAGGTGGTTTAAAATTACAGGTTTTAAAGCTATCATTTGGAAACAAAGCAAAGGCTACTATCATTGTTTTGCATCGAAGAGTTTTATAGGACTGACGCGTCATCAGCAAGTGAAGAATGTTTGCTTTAAAGCATATCAAATTACAAATGCAAAGCAGCCTACATATCATGGGGAGCAGGGGGGCATGGACACAAAAAGCACATGAAACCACATTAGGCACCTCATTATTTTACATTTTAAATAAAACTGCAGGTATTGAGAACTGTATTTCTTTTAGGAAGCTAAAACTTCACTGCAGAACTGGAGAAGTAGTTTCCTCAAGGAATCTAAAACTAAGACGGGTCCAACTGAATGTTTGTAGATTGGCAGATTGACTTTTTATTCCTTGAGGTAAAAACCCAGACCCCAAACAACAGCAAACATACCTCATTGGACAGTCCAGATTATGAGACATTCAAAAACATCACTGAAATGGAAAGAGCTAGGAGATTTCTAGCATTACAGCTTATGGATGGATGAACAGTTGCCCCATTTTCCTCCCAGTACGCTGAATACTTTTTATCAGGGAATAATGGGTCCAAACAGAAATGCAATTCTTGCCACATTTATAACCACCAGTAAGAACCGTGGTTCTATGTTGATACTTAAAAACCAAAACACAACTGAGTTTATTAGTTGTTGGGAGTAAGAGATTGTAACTCTCCAGAAGAGCCTGTGAGAAAAGAGCTACAAAAAAATCTTAGACTATGACTGCACAATACTTTATGAATATATATTGCTCTGTTCATTTCCATACTGACAGTGAAAGTGAAATGCATAAGTAAGATATGCCTGTAGTAAGAAATTACTGTTTTAATTATATTCGTATTTCTTGATTATGGCATTTGCAAATCTTCCCGTGCCAGTTGCATTCAAGTTTAAAAGGTTAGACCTGGCAAAGTTGAGAAGCATTGGCAGACAATCGCAACTACACAACACAATGAATGACAAAAATGCGTAACTAATTCAGATTTGGTCTCTACTGAATTCCAACTTCTCTCAAGTGAGAGACTGTTTTCCTCAGCAACAACAAAAATGTGAAAAAGTATTAAGGCCCTAAATTAAGATCACTTTCTGTAGTAAAGATCAGGATGACGTGGATTCCTGTTTGCATTCTGTGTTTGTGCTTTGGCTAAGTAGATTTCATTTTTTAATTTCAAATCCAGATTCTGTGATTCTCCTCTCAAACTGCATAATTTCTAAGTAGCACCATCAAGAATATTTAAGGTTCCACTTGAGCATTTCTGTAACTATCAAAATTACCTTGAGAATACTTTGGGGAAGGGGAGAATTAATCAGAATTCAGCTTAACTTTCATTATCAATGGAAAAAAGAACAAGTCGGTTGCACATACATAACATTGAGAAGTTAGTAGTTGCATATCAGCAGAGGACCCATTTGTCTGTTCTTCTGGGACTTGTGGAAGGGAATCAGTATTAACTTTTTTAATCTGAAAAGTTTATTTTTACCAAAAAGTAAAGGTCTATATACAGGTCTGACATCAGAGGCTGCTTTCTATATATCCTGTTACTCTCCTATTACAGCTCAAGACGCACACTGCCAGTGATGTTAGACATTAATAGTATACAATATAAATATATGCCCTACATGGCAAGACAGCAGCTCAGAATGAATTCTCATACCCTCTGTCCTTCTGCAACAAGCCATTCCCCTCCTGCAGGAAAGCAAGCCTTGGCAGCAGCCAGGGTTGCATTTAAGCACTGTTAGTGGCAGGCAATGTTCTTCTGGTTGACAGACACTCAGTCTTTGCAGCTCCACCAGGTGCCGCCTCATTAACTCGCTTGGGGGCAAAGGAGGAAGCAAAAGCTCAAATACAACTTTTGTCCCTTAGCGTGCATCTTTAAGCAAAGTTTGGTTAAAAACCTATTACTGCCTGAGTACTGGCCTTCTATTTGGAACCCAAAGCAGTTTCAGGTAACTTCTACACCAATGTGCTGCGCATTTTAGTTGAGTAGAAACTACTGCAGAACAAGCAATCCTGAGAAGGCCAAAAGGTTAGCATTCCTCTGCCTGCCTTCATTAGACAGGTAACTCGCAATGAGAGAGCTAACTCAATACCAGGGACAAAGGGATAAGATTGCTGGCTAAAAGCATAAAAGAACATCTTGGAGAGTTCTTTTAAATGTTTTTAAAGCTCTTTGGGTGAGATGTAATCCATTGTTGAATATTCTGAGATTGTTTCAGTAAATTCCCTAAGTTACTCACAATAAAAATTGGTGAATATGGTGGGAGATAGTAACCATCCAGATGAATGAAAACCAATAAACATTTCCTCTTTTTAAAAGAAAGGTTTAGGAGCAATGAAGATATTGTAGACCAGTCATATAAACTTAATTCATAAAAAATACAGAAGCTTTAAACAATTTAAAGCCTTTGGAGAATAATAAAATAAATTAAAAAAAAAAAAAAATCAAGAGAATGTGGTTTTATCAAGAACAGTCATTCTAGATTAGTCTAGCTTCCTTCTACAAAACAAGCAACATATCTTTAGAATACGGGAGGAACAACTGAAGTCTTGTCTCTTTCTTAGCAAACTCTTGATGTGGGCACATTTTGAGACCTGCTCAAAATTCAGTGATGACAGTATGTCCTCCATGAGGCTATCATAAGCAACATGCACAACAGATTGGAAAAAATGCACTGTTTACCCATAGTAGACTTAAAACACAATGATTCATCACAGACAGATCTGAAGGGGTCTGTCTTCCACCCAACAGCAGTTGGTATTTTCATTAGTGACATTAAGGTTTGAAAGTATATGGGAGAACAGAACAAGACTAAAATGCAAAAGGATCTTAAGCTGAAGTGTCTGGAAAAAAAGAACACCGGTATGCTTTTACTAAATTGCAAGTGCAAGGAAGTTTTAGTCTTGACAGCAATAACTCAGTACAATGAGATACAATGAGGGTTAGGTGAAAGCCCTTTAGGATCAAAGGTTATAATGGATCCCAAGATAAACCTAAGTAACGTGTCATATGACTGAAGAAGTCAATCAGCATGACAGGATACACAAAGTGAAATACAGCCTAGAGGACACTTAAGTTAATCTTTCCTTTTTACCAGGCATTAACAAAGCTACCAGAACAGTAACATCCAGTTTGAGGTGTCACATCTCAAAGACAAGAGTAGTTGGAGAGAGCTTAACGCAGTGGAGCAAGACTGTTCAAAGGATTTCAGGGATGTAATCTGTAAGGAAAGAGAATATACATCACAGCCTGACAAAAAGGAAGTCTTTAATACACCTCTGCAAGAGAACACAAATCTTCTTCCAGTCTGGAATACAAAGGAAGAAAAACCTGAGTTTAAACTGGAACAGGGAAATTTAGGTTAACCAAGAAAACCCACTAGCTGAACAATTAAACATTGGAATAGCTTTTCCAAGAGCGGTGTTGTAATATCATTTTTGGGGCTAACTAAAGCAATTAGACAAGCATTTAGCTCAGAACGTGTTTGCTTTCTGTTTTGGTAACAGCTGAATGCAGGCTTGCAGTAGAGACAGCAACACACATCTTAAAAGCTCCTTTTACCAGAGTCTATAACCTTGGCAAAACAGTTTATTACTGCTTTGTAGCTACAATATCATTGAGCACAGCGTAAGATGCTCTCAGGCTTAAAAAACTCTTTGATTTTTTTTTTTTTTAAATGAACTTAGTTTTCTGTAGAATCTAAATAGAAATTCTATCTAGGAAGGGTATGTTTCTCCTGCTTGTCATCAAAACAGCATACCCAGCCACCACCCAAATCTCTGCTGCCTACAGCAGAAGACCCTTTTGAAGTATAGCATGTTTTCTCCTGCGGTGCTGTCCCCAGCTCTCTAGCTCCGCATGAAGGTCACCACACTCGTGACAACTTCCCCTGCCTATCCATCCTGAAAAAGTGAAAAATATTACCACATCAACAGAAAAAACTCCTCCCTCATAGCTTGACAAAACTCCCCACGAGTTTCAATCATTTTCTAGACTGTGACTGACACTTTCATTAGTACAATGCACATGGACTTTTACAGAAATACGGTGATAAAATTTGCTGGAATATTCTTATGGGAATAGCTGCTCCAGTGAGCAGAGAGTAATAACCTACAAGGCACAGAGTGCCTGATCTCTGCCATGCCTCTGATTTGCCCCCTAGGGATGCCGAGCAGCTGGACACCTGTAGGTCTAAACAGCCACTGCAGGTTTTAAAGAAAGGAATATAATGCTCGTCTCCGAAAAGAAAAAGACCTCTCCTCCCCCAGTCAAGACAATCTGTTGCCATCGCAAGTGATAACATCCCTTCCCTACTGTCACACTGTACCACCTCAGTAATTTTTGTATTTTTAACAACTGCATTTTTTGCTAGTATTCTTTCCATTTTTGGAAACAAAACCCAACAATCATAGTCTTATTTTACAACTGTACCTATGGACATGGATTTCTTCTTGGTTTTACTCACAGATCTGCTTGTTCATAGATGGCATGTTCAAGATCCATGGATTTAAAAAAAAAATAAAAAATAAAAAAAAAAAAACCTATAAGCTTTAACATCCAAACAAGAAGTCCAGAACATATTCAGAACTGTAACAGCAGCAGCTAAGAAACTGGTATGCAAAAGGCATACCATAGGGAAAGGTTTCAAAGCAGCTACAAAAAAATAAAAAGTCAAATAACCGTAAAACTTCAATGCTATTTTACAAAGTCAAATAACAGCATTTAAGAAAAAATAGTATGTGTTCTTCCTGACTTCTTGTTCAGATTGCATACTTTGGGTGTTTATATCCTTATTTACTTCTTCACAACATACTCTTACACCCAACATCCATTCTGCATATTCCAACAATCCATTAGAAACAAAGAGGACAAACATACACATTTGTAGTTTTGTCTGTTGTTGAAAGACAAATGAATGCTTTCTGATAGTACTTTCCTGCCAAGAAGTCTGGGAGAGAGTTTGGTTTTTTTTAAGCAAGGGCTTTGCTTCTCTCAATTTCATGATTTGTATTAAACTTCAGAGTTTTAATACTCCCAGACCATTTTCTCAGGAACTTTGTCCCCAGCAATTCTAGTGATAACTTAATGACAATAAAGTTATCTTGAACACTGCAAAAGAAAGTGGAAACTCATGGCCAATTCAGGAAAATAGAGTGTTATCAAATGCATATTTTAGCCTCCATCTATCAAATAGCTTAAAGACCTCTGAATGCCAAGCAAGAAGCTGAAATTTAGCATAAAAGACTGATGTTTCATTCATGCCATGCAGAATCTTATATGAACAGAAATATCCACCAGCAAAAAGCTCATCAATTGTGTCCCGTATTAATAGAACACTGTACCTTATTAAGCAGAGCAATTTAAATCAAAACTTTTAGGAATGAGATGAAATATTAAATAAAGATTTAAATTCCCAGTCAGTATGTATGCTTTTTAACAAGCGAGTGGCTAGAAAAACAGGGATTAGTAATAAAGAACGAAAAAAGAGAGAGAAGCGAGCAGGCAGCCGCTCGAAGATGAACTATATAATTTGGAAGTAGAAGATGAAATACATACTTCGGATTTCAAACTACGTATCTATTTCAAACCTTGCAGCAATTTTAGTTACTGCAGAACATTTTAGTGCATATCAGTATAATATTTAGAAGAACTGTGAAATTATGTAAACAAATTTACACAAGTTTATGTGATTTTACACAATTTTCAAAGCAGTCTGTCTTATGAAGGTCTGATGCAATTTGATATACACGCAATCCTGTATTACATCTATATTAAAATAAAAACTGCTGCCTATTGAGCAATGTAGAACAATTATAAAATATATTCTTCTATAAAGTGGAAGTGCTTTCTTTCCTAAGTAGGAAATACAAGTCAAACGGATAAACACCTTAGTGGAAGTGGCCCACCACAAAGCACTGTACCTACACCACCCACAGAGCTGAATGGAACCCTCGGATACTCTGCCATGGGGCCTCTGACGTGGGGCGGGTGGCAGCAGCACAAACAAAAGCCCCATACTGTCAGGATGAGCACTGTTATACTTAATTTTTTTTTGTGCATGCTACCATAAGCTATTTTCAGAAGGTTTTTTTGAAGTTCCAGCTTGCTTGCGAGCAACAAATCCTCAGAGAAGAGGACTGCAATCATGTTCTATGGGGTATCGTGTCTTTGAAATCCCTTTCTGAGGGAAAAAAAGATGTATAGCTTACTTGTTTAGAGGAAGGCATGCTTATTCCAGGTACCACACAATTTCTATTGTCTATGGAGACAGTTTTTCCTCTGACTGACATCTGATGTGACAATCAAGTGGTTTTTTCCCCCCTCTGAAACTGAAAGTCAATATGTAAAACAAGTAACACAAACCTTTGCCTTCTTATAATCCCAACACAGTTTACAGTTTAGTCCACTCATTCATATCTCATAGCTGTAGTAACCTTCCCCACAGCACCAACCAAGAAACGCCATCTGTCATCCAGAGTGACAAACCATTCTTTAAACATATTTATTATTAACAAGTAACATCGTACACATTTTTCAAAGCATGGTCACTCTATATATCTTGCTCAGTTGAGTTCACACTTCTTTATCAATTACCCTTGTATTAGACATTGCATGACAAGTAGAAGATGAATGGAAGTAGTAAAGCCAAATTCTATAAGCTAGACACAGCACAATGCCCTGATGAATACGTAGAGAAAGATAAAGACATTATTTACTTTGGAAGTTAACAGTAATATTAGAATAACATAGCAAAATAACTACGTGCCCTGAACACATCTTTAATACAAGCCAGCCGTGGCATCCTTCTGGAGCTCAGTGGATTGCTTTCTGGAATAATTGATATTCATTGTGAGTTCAAATGCTTCTTACAGGGCTGTATGGCTACAGGATATACTTGAAGTGAAGCCTTTATAATCTCAGAAAGAAGTTTTTTAGAAAGCACTGTTTTGTCAGAAATAAATTATAACATGAATTGAAAGTTTATTCCTAAGAGGTTACATACAGTACCTCTAAGACATTAGAAAGACATTAAATGACACCTTAGGAATACAGGTCTACTACAAAAAGGCTCTGTGTTTTATTTTTTTAATCATGTTAAAACCTTATGCATTATATGGGTCAAACTGGGATCTTAGAATTCAATTTTTTGCTATGCTATTATGTAGTAGTCATGGAGACCCACATACAGTCATATTAATCAAGAAACTCTGCACTATGACCAAGTCATTCACTGAGAATGCTTGCTCATATATGGTGTTTGAATTACCAAAATATGGATTCATCCATCTTGGAAGGCAAGGCTGAGCCAAAGTATCACTTCTTGCCTTTAAGCACACACTGTTTTTCTGCAATCCTAAATTCTTAGTCTCAGTGGACTACCACAAGAAAAACAAATGTATTTAAGAGTAAGAAAAGCCCCAACAACTCAAAAGCATTTGCTCTTTC
>NW_009202164.1:12882-35781 GCF_000690835.1 Fulmarus glacialis
ACTAGTAACATTGCCTTGATAATTACTAATGTCACTGTGCACCCTATAGTCTTTAAATAAGTGATTTCTATACCTGTTATACAAAAGAATATGGTGGGAATGGGATTACTGATGAAGCCACAGCAGTTTAAAACAAAAGAAGTCCTGAAAATAAGGCATTTAAATCTTCTGGAAGGTTATCCCAGATGTAATATAGTGAATGTCAGAATCCAATGTTCATAAGACAAAATAATGGAAATAGAGAGAACTATTGATTCTGTTCACAAAATAAGCACTTATACACACTCATCTACAACACACACTCTTCAGTGGGAACACTGCCAGACACAGAGTGATAACATAAGAATTTTGTGTTTGATAGGACAGAGTATTTATATACTTTTGAGGATGCACATACACAAAGGGTAGGAAAGATGGGGGGGAAAGGGGGCAGAGGGGAAGTCCAGATGCAATTGGGTGTAGGGGAATAATCAAAGTGACCCAAAAAATTTCTCTGCCAAGTCATCTGTTTTTATTACACAATTACCATATTTAGAAATGAGCTTCAAATCTTTCCCATCTGTTTCAAATAAGCTCTTTAAGCCTGTCCAATTGTTTAGAGCCTACCCAGCATGGCAAAATCATCTTCATGTATGTGTAAAATTAGAGGGATGGCATCTTTCTTTGGTACAGTGAGGTCCAGCTGATCTTCAATAGCCTGGCTGCCACCTAACTGTTCTCCTTTTCCAAGCCAGAACACGCCAGCTGTGGATCTCACTCCTACCTAGCTCTACGCACTGTACAGCTAATTCCAGCACCTCCATCAGCATCTTCTAGCGCTCTCCCATCACAGAGTGCTGCTAACTTCAGGTTTAAGACTGAATTCACGATTTTTGCTAACACTGTGAGGTGTGGGGAATTTTTCTAACAATTACTTAGACAAGCATGATGTTATATTTTCATCCTATAAAAGCCTATTCCTTCATCCTCAGCCTTTGCCTTTTTAATGAGATTCAGAAAACTAATCAAAAGTACTGACAGAACAGTATTAAGCCATGTGGCATGGGTTAAATAAGCTATATCAATATAGTAGGAAAGTGAAACTATTTTAAAATAATGCCTTTGGCCTAACTCTCTGGTAGTGTTTCAGCACAGCTCACCTTTCCATAGTTTCAGTGGATCTTCACACTAGTAAGACACCAAGTTCCACAGTACCAGAAGCCATTTAAATCAGCTATCTGCAGAAATGCTGATGATGTCTTAAGCAAGAATGCCTAGACAGCCTGTCACTAAGATGTGATCAGGTCCAGCTAGGTGTTTGAATAAGTGCTAGCCTTCCCTTCCACTTATTCCACCTTTAGCACCTCAACAGCTCTCCGACATCTTTCAGCTTATATGTGAAAAACAGCAACATAGTGATTGATTAGCATTAGTATTACCCTGGGAAGCTATTTTAGGATGCTCTCCCAAACAAGCACATTGTCATTCATCTGAAAGTCAAGAGCAAATGTTATTAGCATACTTTAGAGGCACTATTTCCTTGCTGTTACAAGCTCTCCAAAACTTATAACGCTATTCAGTTAGGACTTTGAGGAAGTTTGATATGTAAGTGACTGTTAAAGCATATTTGTTGTCTCTTGCTATTCCAGACACAATCCAATACTTTGTGAGATGAAGACAGAAATATCACCTTTTCTGAAACATTTAACCTCTACGTCAAAATATTCACTCATAGCCTCCTAAATGGTTGTTAAAGCCTAATTTAACAAGAGACAGAAAAAACATAGTGACCTTGTTCTGAATTATTGTTAACTACAATTTTTTATTGTGCTTCCATCTTCTTATGGTATTAAGTTGTGGCACACAAGTGATGAAAGCACAAGGTTTTGAACTGAAGTTTTTAAAATGAAGATGAAGCAATAGTTGAGCAAAAAAGATGGACAGTGTTGGTTTACAAACGGAAGGAAATAACTGAAAATTCAGCTCATTGGAACAATACACAAGCTTTATTTTTAAAAGCCACATTGTCTCCACTGGAGACACTTAGTACGCTAAGAGCCATTGGTTTCTTGAGCACGAGATACGTTGCGTCCATACACAAAGCATTTATAATAGTATTCCTATGCTCCGGCAGAAAAGCTGAAGTACCTTTTACTTTCTGTAAAGCCAAATGCCAGTGTAGTAAATATCACTCTTGTGTCAGCATAATGACTACAGTTCTCACTTCCCAAAATCCTCGCTGTCTTTTGAACAATCCTAGAATTCTGGAATGGGCACCGTGTCAGTCAGATATTGTGGCCAACACTAGTTAATGGCATAGCTAGTATGAAATTTTGTCCTGTGTCTTGCATACCTTGCGCCAGCCATGACAGCCTGCTTGGCTACCCTGAGCAGCCGATAGCTGCGTTCATTCTAACCCCCTCAGCAGTTTTGACAGAACAGCTCTGCAAATGGAAAGGGAAGCTAGATTAAGATCTAGGCACAACTGTAGACAGACAGTGCTACACCTAAACATCATCGTCTGGCACAAGTCTTACTACAGTGACAAGAACAACAGATTTCAGAGGAGAGTCTGTACATTTAAGTGGCAAAAAAAAAAAAAAATCTGTTTATACAAATATTTCACTGTTATGACTACTTATTTTGCCATTCTCTTCAGACAGAGTAGCAGTTGTGTCCTGCATGGATGTTCAGTGCATTCAGTATCTTACGCCACTTTACTATTCCAAGGAGATACACACTGAGTAATAACTTACTACATAACACTGCCTTCCTAAGCTGCTTGTACTCTACAAGGTGTAAGCACAGAATGCACCTTTTTATGTGAATTTCCATCTTAAGTGAACAAACCTTTTACCGCATTCATTTTCATTTTACCAAAAGATTAATGTAGTCACATATTGCATGAAAGACAGTCTAAAATTAAACCATTACAGTTACTAAACTGTCCTGTGTGATAAGAAAATCTCCATGGTGACAGGAAAATACCCTTTGCAATATTGTAGCTAGGCATTAAATTTAGCACTTCTTATAATTTCACAGCCATTTAAGCAACAATAAACCATACAAATATATGTACCTATCACATATAGGGGACACAGGCAGTCACACATGCTACAGAGCTTCACCTACACTCTACAAACCCTCTGATTTTGCTAGATGCTCAGTTGGTTTCATTTTATATTTGGTGTCCCAGTGTCGTGGTTTAACCCCAGCCGACCACTGAGCACCACGCAGCCGCTCACTCACTCCCCCCACAATGGGATGGGGGAGAGAATCAGAAGGGTAAAAGTGAGAAAACTCGTGGGTTGAGATAAAGACAGTCTAATAGAGAAAGCAAAAGCCACGTGTACAACCAAAGCAAAACAAGGAATTCATTCACTGCTTCCCATCGGCAGACAGGTGTTCAGCCATCTCCAGGAAAGCAGGGCTCCATCACGCGTAGCGGTTACTTGGGAAGACAAAACGCCATCACTCCAAATGTCCCCCCTTCCTTCTTCTTCGCCCAGCCTTATATGCTGAGCATGACGTGATATGGTATGGAATAGCCCATTGGCCAGCTGGGCCAGCCGTCCCAGCCATGCTCCCTCCCAGCCCCCTGCGCACCTGGCAGGGCACGCTCCCAGCCCCCCACGCACCTGGCAGGGCAGGGGAAGACGAAAAGCCCTTGACTAGCGTAAACATCACTTAGCAACAACTAAAACATCAGTGTGTTATCGACATTATTCTCATACTACATCCAAAACACAGCACTATACCAGTTAATAGGAAGAAAATCAACTCCATCCCAGCCGAAACCAGGACACCCAGTAAGCCTGAAAAACACTAAGTTCATAAATACTACCAAACTCTGATCAATTTTGAACAGGATAAAGCCACTCTGTAATGCCGAGGGAAAACTTCACTCACTGGTGTTTGCTCAAAATGCTCAAACAGCTCAGCTCTCATAGCCAGAGTTTCTGAAGGACAGAGCCAAATTATTTTTGCCCAGCTTCCCATTTCATAAGAACTTTGTTTTATAGTCCCAATTTAAACATTATTATATTTGGTGTTTGGCTGGATGTACCTCACTGAAAATTGAGTTTTGATTAAACACAATCATTTTAACTAAGCACAACACTAAACGCAACCTGTGGTTCAGACGCAGGTGGATTAAGTGTGATACCGCATCTAGCTAGTAACGTGATGTTAAGCCTAAATTTAAGCCTAAATTTAACTTTCCATGTTGATACTTTACACACATTCATTTCTCCATGCACACAAAATCATATACACAGCTACTTTTGACTTTTTCTTGCCATCACAATCAATCCTGAACTTCAGCAGAAAAGCAAGCAACTTGTGCAGGAAAGATTACCATTTGTAAGCAGCACACACAGTTTTCATTTTTCACCCCTCACGATTCAACTAGAACCACACAAATGAGCGGTTCCCGACATTGCAGCGTAATTATCATGACTAAGACACGGTTTTGAAAGGTAAAAGGATTGAAGTTCCAAGTTCCCTGCTTCACAAAGATAAATTCTAGGATGATTTGTTTCAAAGATACAGGTAAAAGTAGGGTATGGAATCTTGAATCCTCAAACGCATTCATACATCTTCAACCCTCAATGTGACCATAGCTATAATTAATCTTTCTATATTCAGAATTAATTCCCTGTGTTCTGTGTGTCTATTAAAGCTTGTCTTTAGTTTTATATATTATACTTGCCTCCTTCTCAAAGTGAGGAGATTTATTATGCTCACTTGTTGAAAGACTTTCATTGTTCAGGCTATTAGTTTGATTCATCCTCAAGTTTTTAAAGGTCAGCTGCAAACCCACAAACAGCTTGACAAACAACCAACCTTTGTAGATGAATATCAAATTTACGTGATATTATATCATTCTCATACTCTTGTAATTTGCAGCAATCTAGTTCATGGCATGTCATTTAAAGATATGTAGGTTCTGAATTATTCATGGCTTCAAACCACCAATAAATTGTTCAGAACTATCCTCCTTCTTTGGATACCTGTTCCCATTTAAATTATTCCAATTTCAAATAATCTATTCAGAATTTAAACTGATAACCAAGATCACATCTGAATTTGAGTGTTTATTTCTCAATTATATAATCTCCAATAAAGTAGTTCAACAAAAGGTACTCAGCCTAAGTTATCTACATATTGACCATGTAGCATAAGTTAATTATATATTAATCATGTTTTGTTAGATCTGGAAGAAATAAGAGTGCAGCATTATTGCAGCATGATAGCAGATATAATTGTCTTTTGTGTGTGTGTACACAGATACACACCCTAAAAGTAAAGACACTATTTTCCAGCCAATAGCCATTTAACATAACCATTGGGCTCTTCGGACAACTGGTGATTAGCAGATCACATGAAGAAAACAAGGTGTCAAAGACCCCATGAGAATTTTCAGCTTACATTTCATAAAAATTGAAGTTTAATTTAGGAAGAAAGGGATGTGACAATGGTGAAAAAGTTGGCCCCGTGCGAAGGTCTGCATTTTTGATTCCAACATGAGTCATTTTCTCTACCTTGAATACTCCACAGTAATTCATTCTACCTTTTCAAGCATTTTCAATAGGAAAGCAATAATCTTTTCTCTATATATGTTGTCTGGGAAAAAGAAACACAAAACAAGATTTTATTTCTTTGACATGTGAAGTGGCAGGTCACAGAATACATATATATGTGCTTGCTAGAAAGGCTCTAGGTAAGAGTAGATGGAAATTACTCATTTAAAGATTCCACCCTCATGGAAGAGGTAAAGGTATCAGTTGTCCGATATTTGGGATATTTACAATTAACAGTTTATTCATTGTTACTACTTTTTTTGAAAATCAAGGGCCTTCCATCTGTGCAGTGATTAGTATTTCTCACAGTACTTGCTTTTTGTTTTCAGAAGTCACTTGACTACTTTCTCGGCATTGTTGAATAGATTATTGATCTCAGTTATTGTATACTTGTGGTTGACACTGATCACTTCAGGATCCTTTGAAACTGCTGCATTTCTTCAGTATGAAATCTGTCTCTTTAGACATTGCAGTGTCAAGAAAAAGAAAAAAATCATGAAAATGCCTGAAATATCCACAAAGCTTCTACCAGCAACAGCAACAGAATGGTTTTTGGAAGTCACATAACAGAAATAAATGCACGAGCAGCCCTGAACTCTAACCAATGAAGATTTTAAACACTAAAATAAGCCACAGTGGCAAACAGATTGCAATGAACAGCACCTTTTCAACCATCCCTCACATTACCTTTATATGAAGCAACTCATTACTTCCAAAAGAAACATCACTATGGAATTTCCTTGAAGGTTCATTAAAACCATTGTACACGTCATTGACCTTCTCATAGGTTTATAAGCACTTGCAAGCGCTCTATCACATCCCCAAAAGCTAGACTATTATGAGCCAAAAGGGAGAGGAGGTGGAGAAAGGAATACAACACATTGATACTACCATAGTTCATATGCTATCATTTGTGGGGAAGCCTATTTTGTGCAGAGAAATTGATTTCCATCCCACCCTTGGGTCTCTCAGGAGCATACAGATTACTTGAATTTATAAATTTACTAATGCACATTATCTCATGTCTCCCCTTTAAATTGTATGTTTTAATGCATGATAACTGCATAGAAGCTTCCATGGAAAGCAGAAACTTGTTCTCATTTGCACTAGGAATATTTCATAATATAAAAGGTAAACTCAAAGTTCTTTAATTTCGTTCACAGCAAGCATTACCTTCCAAAATTGATTAAGTTTATAGGAAGTATTTGGCACTCTACTACTTTTTATCCCAGTACTCCAAATTGCTTCAGTTAATATTAATTAAAAAAAAAAAATGTAGTGTCATGGGGTTTTGATTTGTCAGTTTTCTAAATGTCAGAAAGAGACCAACTTACCCAACGTTACCAAGTTTGTGCTGATCCCAGTTATAGCCAAAGATTACAGGACACATTGAACCCCCAGTCTAGCTATTGGATGATACCTTTAATATCTGGTAACAAGATGCTAACGTTGAGCTGGGGCTTCTAAAAGATGTCACCTTCAGTTTTCTTTCTTTCACCATAAACTCCAACCACAGAAGAGCTGACTGTGTCAAAAGCAAAAATAGAAGGGTACACCCCCCCCCCCCCCAAAAAAAAAAAAAAGTGATGTCATTAAAGACACTAAGGTACCTGTGATCCTATTTTCATTCACATGCTAGGCTTCCCACCTGGAATGTCTGTCTGCAACTCCAGCTTGAGAGGAAATCAGCATCTCATGGGAGACACAGCGTAGCCAAGGAGCCAAAAGAGTAAGAAGCACCTGAACTAGCCTTCAAGACAACATGTAACATTTTCAGAAAGAAAAAGTTTGTGTTTGTGATATTATTTGTTTTATTCTTTTGCACTAAAGTGTCAAAAATAGAGGAAAGTGGACAAAAGGACAAATTTTCTAAAAAGTTCTTCAGGTAGGTCATCTGGTTAAGTATACTCTTATTTTTCCTCTATTAGAGGAGAAACATCTTGAGTTGGCCTTTCAAATCTAGCAAATGTTGGCAGAATACTCTTGGCTAGGTACTAAGGTTGTTAATGATAAAAATGTATCCTGAGGCTCAGGCAAGTCTGTGCATATATTTCAAGCTTACTGCTGTTACAGAAATTGGCAGCCCTGAGATGCAGCTGAATAAAGACTATCACTCTCCTCCAGTTCTTTCATTACTAGACTCTCTAGCTCCATTCCTTCAAAGCTTTTAAACTGTCTGTTCTCTGCACATTTTGATATGCTCCTTTCTAGCATACCCTAGAAAGGCAGCATTATTACTGTAACTGCCCCATATACCCCTCCCTTTTCCCTTTAAAAAAATAATAATTAAAAAAAAAAAAATCTCTGAAGTGCAAAGAACCCAAAGAAAGGGGTCTCCCTGGAGCTCTGTACAAAGAAAGAAGCCATTTCTGGAAAGCCCCATTATACTATTTGTCTGCAAACTGCTGCCACACCACTGTCCTACCTGCTGTTCCAATTCCACATCCCGCTCTTTTTTTTTTTTTTTTTTTGAAACAGCAGCAGAAGTAATAGAGAGCGCACTCCTGGCTCAGACACAAGCAAGTTATCATGATCTTAATGGCTTACACTGCCAAGCTGAAGTAGCCATCTGCCTGCATGCTTTTAGCCCACTTCAATTATGAGATAACACAATTTAGCTTAATCTTCAACATAAGAGCTAAACGTGAGATAACATGACTTAGCTCAAATCTGAAACTAAACTGCATTATCTCTCAATTTGACAGGCAAAGCATGCACCCAACTAATGGATAGCAAAGGTTAGCTGAAGGGAGGAAACTTGTTAAACCATTACAACTCAATCATGCTAATGAAAGGTTTAATCTAATGTGCTTTACAGAGTATCTGCAGTCGTAAGTGCAGTTAAGGATGCATTCATGAGCAGTTACTCCGGCCCAGATGAGGCACAATAATTCATAAAGCTGTGTAGTTCATTCATGATGCTCGCTAGATCATGCAACATTCATATATACAAACCAGCCAGATTTTGTTCTAGAATAAGTCAAACAAACCTGAACAAACATGCACAACATTCAACCACAGACAACCCTCCTTTTCTGAGGAAGCTACTAATGTACGGTTAGTAGACTTATATCTAGCTTGCAGAACATTTATTTAGTCTTCAAATCCGAGGATCCTGTTTACAGAGCAAATAAAAATAAAAACTACATCCAGTTTTACTGTACTTAGTACATGGTTCCAGAGTCACACCCAGTGTTCAGGAATATTGTGGTGGATATCTATCACATGCTGAGACCATACAATAATTGGCTATAACTCAAAGACATGGGTGACTATTCAATTTTTGAAAGAAAGCGGTACCTGTAAAAAATTACCATTTTTATTTTACACATATCCATACTTAATAAATTCATGCCTCAGCACACAATGATGCGTAACACACTTTGTTCTGTACAAAATGATCCTTTAAGAGTTTTTAATCTAAATTTTAAAATATAACAAAAAAGGCAGCTCCTCTAGTATTAGGCTGTTGTGCCTGAGAAACAATTACGTTCCTTTCAAAGGGTTGCTATTTGCTCAGAACATTCTCCGTACTTACACACCTGAAACTTTCCAACAATACTACATTTATCTTGTTGCAATGAAAAACACCACAACCTATTCTAGCTTTCTGGTTGCTTAATAATATGGCAAGACTTACTTCATTTTTAAATGAATGGTAGTATTCTTCACCAAGCTTACCCTATGCTTACTCTACTGACTTCAGCAGAGGTACAACAAAGATAACTCTGGTCCATTATGCCAAAGTGATTCGGAGCCAAATTATGATGAATTATCAGTCAATGGGAGTTAAAAAAGAGCCAAGGCTTCTGTTCAGAATGAATACTAATAAGGCTAGAAACCACCACCAACATAAATTACTATACTTGCACAAAACTCCACTGATTGAGGATCCAGATAACCACATAAAATAATGCATCTGTGTACTAATATCTTTCCATAAGAATATGTAGCTACCACTTACAATAGCAGCATTAGCGTCACAATTTTCGCCAATTTTTAGTAAAAAAAAAACCAAACCCCAACAAACATTGTAAAAAAAAAAAAAAAAAAAAAACCAACCCAAAAAACCACCAAACTTCAATGTGTATGGATAACCAAGAACATTCCCTCTTCCACTGTGGGATGTTTGCTTTAATCAATTGCTTTCAGTCTGATTTGAAGTAAAGATACATGCAACTGTACCAACCTTGTAATGCCACTTACTCTAATCTGCCTAGCAGATTAGAGTAATGTTGGAACAAAACACATTTCCTAAGCATGAAATAGTCAGATTCCTAAAATTTTTTTTCTGTTCAGGGCACCTCAGCACAAGCTATTCTGCCTTTCCTCTTCCTTCTGCCACGTATAATAATCCTGCAACTTTATTCTATTATGCTCTATTATGTTCTCTTTCACCTTTCAATTGTAACTTAAATGGTATAGTGCAAATCTCTTAGCAAAAGCACAGCCTTTCTTCCTGTCTTCCTAAGTATTTTCTTTCTGCATAAAACTTACAAGTTCCGGAGTCCGCTCACTAAGCACTCCTAACAATTAAAGCATAACAAATGAAAACTGTGCAAAGAAAGATGCCATTACAGAGTAATTTTTCAGTATTAGTAGTGTGTGTGAAATTAGAAGCAGGCTTTCGTGTTATTTATTCTTTTATTTACACAACATAGCAGGGAACTTGTATGCTGTATTGTTCCATACCATAAAATTTAAAGTTATAGCCTCCATTTCTCATATTAATCACCCAATTAAGAGCTCACAGGCTGGCTCACTATTACCTGATCTGCAGTGAAGAGCAGACTGTTTCATACTGGGTTCAGCACTGGAAACACCACCTGGGCAACTGCGTGGGCAAGGATAGCTGCTTTGCTTTTGAAAAGAAAGCAGCCCTCAAACAGGACAGATGTACATCATGCAATTTCAGGACCTTTTTCAACTAGCATGGATCACACCCAGTGACAACTTTTTCTCCCCAGTGCGTATGAAAACACTTCCATGCCCAGCATTAATTGTAAACTATTGTAAGTCTGACATTATGTAGTATATCTAGACTTTTCCAGTTAATTGATTAAAACTTTACCATTTGTCTACATGACTACCTTCTCTTTGCCTAATAATGTGAAACGTTTTACAGTGTAATACTCTTCCCAAAGCTGAAAGCTTAATCTAAGTAACGAGCAGCATTCATCACAGTCCAGCGGGGACAGTCAAGTTTCAGACAATGGAACCAATTTAAGTTTGTTTAATGAGCATTCCTGGTGAACATGAGTGATTTTCTTCTTAGGTACAAGATCACCAGGTACGAGCATCCACTAGATATACATGTCACTAAGAGAGGCCTTTTGCTGCCAGACTTCCTTAATTAACTGAAGGAAGGTGAAAAAAAGCAGCCTTCAAATATAGCTGTCATACACCAAATGTATTTGCATAATTTACAATTTTAATATACAACAATTGGCCAAATTAAGTTCCATCTTGTCAAAAATCATTTTGGTTTACGAAGCCTGGCTGACCTTGGGATAAGTAGAGCAGCTGCATTTCTTATTGAATGCTCCAGCCAGAATTGATGTCCTGGCAGGAGCACCACTAGCTTGGGATTCAGTAAAGTCATTAAAATAGACCACAGGCATCTCACATCATAGCTTACAAACATCCAACGTCCATCTCGAAGACTACAACGTTGTAATGGCTGTCTACTTCTTCCTCTTACACACTCCACAAGTTTTATGGGATTTACCAGTAAATTTGCGCCTCTTCTTTCTTCTGTATAGCAACATGTTTGCTCCCAAAGAAGCTTTACACAGTCTTTGCAGTAACTGAAGCTTAAAAGCATATATGAACAGCGTGGGGAGGGGTAGGGAACCCTCTTAAACACATAGCAGACAAGGACCATCTTTATCCCTTAAATGGTTAACACTCACTATCCTATAACATATTACAGTAGCTTTCAGAAAAGTTCCTTCTATCCCCCCTAAAAAATCTTCAGTGTATGTTCATGGATATGTATGTGTACCTTTGCAGGCACTATGAAGATTTTCAGAATTCAGCCTCTTAAATCTATATTCACAGGCTGCGGAACACGTGGCTTGATCTTTTCCAAATTCTTCAGTGAGAGCTGCTGGAGGCTCAACAGTTTAGTGGAGGAAAGTTATCAGCCAGCTCCGACACCTAAATACAAATTAAAGTCAGGGTTTGAAGGTAGTCATAACACTTATATATAAAGGTCTCTCAAATCCTGAAGGGTTGAGTGGACATTAAGAAAGAAACCATCTCACACACAGTTAAGACTAATAAAACCAAGCAGAGGCTTCCAAAGGACAAAATATAGGACAGAATATATATTCCAAAGGACAGAATATAGGTTGAACTACAACACTTGTTTTGGTAGCATTAAAATGAAGAGAAGCAAAACTGGCATAACCCAATTCTAACTTAATTCTTCAACTATCTTACAGAAAAATGATTACAAAATGCAGCATGTAATCAATATATGCTTCTATAAAGTACAAGCAATCTCATTAAGAGCCAAAGTATTTTCACAAGAGGCAAAACTTTGGTGCAAAGTTAACATAGGAATGCTACGTAAGTAAATTGTGGTAACATGGATTCAGCAACAGCATCCATGAAAAGGAAGTTTGCAACAAATCCAGAAACTAATCCTCATGCTCTTAAAAAATTAAAACAATGCCTCTCAGCTCCAAAACATTTTTAAAGGCACTAAAAATGCTTGAACACACTAAGATTGGTTCTGCTTCATTTGTCCAAAAGTCAGAACCCAGGCCAAATTTACTGCATTGCTGTGTTACAATCCATGTTATCCCTTAATGTTTCTGTGTTACTCCTTAAAGATCTTCCAGTCCTTTTTAACTGAGGAAGCTTTCTACTAAAGATGCAAAGTTCCTTAAATAGTTAACACATTTTTTGGTTTTCAGCTAGAAGACCCACAACATTATTCTTCCAGAATGCCTTTTCAGTTAAATCCATCATGCCAAATAAGTCACATTAGTAAGATGGTTCTACAAAATTATCAACTACATACTTAATGATGACATTTAAAGTTGATTTCACCTGAAAAGAGTTGTCACATTCCATATTTATTGTCTACAGATGATTTCCACATCAGGTGTCCTCAGCTTTCAAGTGTAATTACTCTTCCCTTACTGCTAATAACAATAAGCTACCAAACTCTAACTAAATCTAAAGTATGTCTTCTACTGGATTTAGAAGATAAAGATATATAACACTCAAGGCCTTGAAAAATAATACAGCAGCTTATTTTTTTCAAATTTATAGCTGTTTGCTAGATAGGACACCAGTATTTAGGAGATTTACAGTGGAAGAGATTTACATGGAAGCACAAAAATTTACTTCTTCCTTTAAGTGGAGTAAACTGATAAAGCAAAATTTTAGTTTCACCTCTGAATTAATGTTGGTGGTTTATCCATCCTATGATATCCTAGAAAATATGGCAAGTTAAAACATATACATACACCAGTCATCCTTTTAGCTAGGGCTTAAGAGAACTAGGACTGTTCCAAAAAGCACAGCAAGTTACAGCGTGGATCTAAAGGATGAGATTCTCTCAGTCTAGCCACAGCTAGCTTTCTAAAAACTGATCATAGAATATAATATGCATTTGCCAACGCTTTGCAAATATTACACAAAATCCATGCATTTTATACATCCAGCTTTTGATTAGTTCTTCTGCAGCAGGATATCAAGTCAACACGGGCTTTGAACTAGATCTGCCTAGACCTTTTTTTTCTCTATAACAAGTTCCCAGAAACAATCAAAAAGCTTTAAAATTTTTTTAAAAAATCCAAAAGCCAGATTTCACTAGAATATGCTAGAATAAGTAGCTTTGTTTTAAATACGTAAATGTGAAAGCCTTCACTGCCACAGGTGTTTCACATAAAACCAGAGTGAACTACCTAAAGAGAGAGGAAATTGCTCAGCTCTCAGGGGAAGAAGTCTGTATTTCCCTCCCCAGCACCAACCAATGGAGCTGAATACTTGCAGTATTTCTATTGATCTTGACAAGACTTACTTTCCTTCATTTACTCAGAGTAATTAAGTCTTTTCCTTTAGGAATGTAATGTCTGACTGTAGATAGTGAGGTGTTGGTATTTTGACCAGATACTTTAATTAAAATGCCTCAAAGCATGTAGGTAAGTATTACAGCATTTCAGCCTGTGTGAATTTTGTATCTACACACAACCCATGCGCTATGTTCAGCCTGAACCAACTCTGCTTTAAAACTTACCCCTCTCTTTACTGCGTTGTCTCACAGTTCAGTGAATTAATACATAAAGTGGAGACAAAACTGTTTATTTTTTCAGAAGCACAAGAGTGAAGGCATAGGACCTTTAACATAGGTCAGGCCCAGGCAGAGGACCCGATGGAAGCTGAAATGGGGCCCAGGATCATGGGTAGAGTGGGGGTCCCCAGTGAGGCTGCTCAGGGCCATTAATGCCCATTAGTGCTCTCAGGGTACTGACCTTCAGCTGCATAACTATCAATCAAGTAGGTTTTCTTTTCACCAGAGAGTTTTTATAAAGCATACTTTTGGGTTCCCTTCTCACAAAATTATTTTCCTTAATCCATAATTTCCTACCTTGGTTCAAGGGGAAAAAGGAGCTTCTGCTAAAGTGAAAAAAAGTACCTAAGCATACTACATCTTTATCACCCACAGAATGATAGAAACCTTACTGCTTTCCAAAAAAACCTGGTAACTAACACAAAAATTAAATTCACCACAGCAGTTATAACGTAATGACACAGTGTAATAAATTTCAGATGCTACACAAAGCAGTTCTGGTCATTAGAACAATTTTTCATAGCTTTAATAGCATTTTTTCAGTTATGCAATATGAAATCAGTATATCTATCCACCTTTTTCTCAAATGAGCTGCTTCTACTGAAAATAGATGGCTCAGAGTTGTGGTTGGACTTTGTTCACCTTTTGGATGGATCAGCTGCTCCTCCATGCATGCCTGAGTCACTGCAGACATCTGCCTGTCCCTCAGTAGGCATTTCCAAATGAAATGAAAGAGAAGCAAACACCAAGAAATCAAAGGTTGATGAGCCTTTTGGTTAGCCTGAAAACCATTACTGAGCTTCCTCTTCTGTTGGTTCCCGCTCAATCAGGGTTAGTGCTGTAAAGCTGGTGAATAATTACTCATTTATGAATAATAACCTTGCTATTCTTCACAACTACTGTTAGTAAAAAGTCACTTGAGATTTGAAAATGTTGCTGTTTCCCTTTCCTCTGTTGTAAAATAATATTCAACTGATGCAACATACAATTTAAAAAGGTGGTTTCTTTTTTTAGGTAGTTGAAATCAAAATGGTATTTGGTTTACAATGTAATTACTAGATGAGAGAAAGGTTATTCAACTCGTTTTCCTATACGAGATGAACATGTTGTTTGTCATAGCTTATGTAGTACATTTTAATTATGTGTATTTTCAAACAAAGAAGAAAAGAAGAAAAAGCAGGTAAGAGGTGAATTTGTAATCAGTAAAATTGTGAAAGCGTAGGCTCTGTATATATCATATTGAAATTATTGAACGAGGATGGTGTGCTACTGTAAGGCTTCTAGGTTCTGTATAGTCTCTATGTCTTTCTTTATTTTATCTGCCTTTGAATGTGGCAGATATTCACCCCTACAAGGGGGACTACAAGCAAGAAAAGGGGCCAACTGTCATGACTATGTCATGGGTTTAGATTATTTGGGGTTTTTTCCCAAGAGTAATTCAGAGTTTCTACCTCTTTTTGCATGAACTAGAGATACTAACAAGTGCTATTCCTGTACAGAAATCCCTACTCCAAATGAACTATAGGCACATCTCATTGTGGCACAAATGAATTCTACATTTTTAAAGAATGGACACTTGAAATGGAGGTGTCCTCCAAAATGAGGAACCTTAAAAATATACCACGGGTAAAATAAATTTAGGATCAAAATACTTAGGGTTACTTACTTTCAAGGTGAATGTAATTACAGCCAAAATAGAGAATTAGGTATAAAAACCTCTATACAGCTTTCAGAACCAGAGTCATTCTGGCATATATTTTAACTGAAAAAAATTAATACCATATGTTATAAGACTGTGGTCCAAAGCACATTTATGCTTGGGTAAAATTATTCGCAGTAGTATGTAGGTCACCATAATAGCAGACATAATAAAGGTTAACAGCATAGAAGCTCAGCATCACCCAAACCAGCACATTTAGAAAAAGCATTGCAGTGTGCTATATGTAAAGTAAGGACATTTCCATGCAATCTGCATAATTTTCATGCTTTGTATTGCTCTTCATCTACACAACCGCCTTCCTATCTTATGCGTATGTTTGATATAGGGGCCTCCTACAAAATGTCAATAAAAAGTAATTGCTCAATAGAACGTAATTGTTCATGTTCTTCAACACAAGGCTTCGCCTACAGAGACAGACAGTTACAGGCAAAACAGTATGCTAGAACTGCTGGGAAAGGCACAGATCTTGTGTGTGGTACATATAAAAAAAACCGCTATTTTATGTTTATTAGCCCTGAGTATAAAATCAGGCATCCATATTTGAATGAGTCTCTGTAAGGATACATGTGGCGGTAACACCTTCATAAGCACAAAGAGAGGGTGCCAAAGTCCTGTCAGGCTTCTTCTTGTTGCTTCTGACTCGAAAAGGAATCTAAATCAGGTTTCTAAATGTTGATGAATTCTCTCCCATGCCAGCCAGCCAGCAATGCTAGTACTGTAGTAACAATATAAGTAAGATAATAATGCTTGCCCTAGTCTCCCGAGACAGAAAAGCACTCTTTTCTTTTGCTACCTATAGTTTGTTATAACACCAAAGAAATACTTTGGGAAAGATTTCATAATCCTCATGCAATCCACGCCAACCTGGGTTATCCCCACCCTCTGAAAGTACCTGAATGAAAACAGTATAGGGCACAGAGCCCTCATGTTGTTTTCCTTTGTAGGAGCAAACTCAACAAGACCTCATGCTCTCAGCCCTCACTGAACCTATGAATCAGGTATGCTTATTTGGGACACTGGGACGCTTAATTAGTCCAGGGTTTTGGAGATGCAGTATGAAGAGAATGGCCCGACCTTGAGGAGAGCATCCCAAGCAGGAAGCAAGTCTCTCAGCAAGCAGCTCTTACAGCTTTAGTGCACCAACCTTAATTCTCAGTAGTAAGTCTGAAATTGTTTTTATGAGACATTGCAATACGGCTTAACATAGGCACGTGTTTACATCGCTCATCTTCATTAAGATAAATCTCTTTTCACCTCTAAGAGGTGGCTGTATTTTCTGCAACATCAAAACTCCACAATTTCCCAGAAAGACCATGAAAGTTAAACAAGGTAGTCTGATGACAAAGCTGTCAGTATCTGGCTTTGTTAATGAGACTGCTATCCTTCTTGCATCCTCCCTGAAACACAACTTTACCTCTTTTCAGTCTTTTGATATAGTTTTAAAACATATCGGAAAGATAATACTTTATAATTCCAAATGTTTTTATTGCGGTGTCACAGACAGACCAGGTGCATAAATTCCTTCTATGAGAATATTAAAAAACAGCTTTCTTCCTTTTGAAGCAGCAGTAGAAACAAAACATCAAAAGAGTGAATTAATTCCTACCGCAAAAGACAAACATAAGTCTTCCTTTTTCCACTGGAATTTTGAAGACATTAGTTTGCTATTCACCCAGGAATCCCTTCTGGTTATGCATCCTCCATCCTATTCTTTCAGCTAGAAATAATGAAACATTTGTAATAAATACATGCCCAAAATGTAGTTTATCGTTAAATAAATAAATAATTATGGTTAAAATAATTGGAAATCTACATTTCATCATTCATTGACATGTTTCTTATTATCTGTCATAGAATTCAGAAAGTTATATATTTATGACCAAACCTGGCAGTGCTCTCCAGATTTATATACCAAACACAATCTCCTCCAATTTACAGCTTCAGTCAACACATTTAATACAGTGCATACATTTCCAATTATTCTTCCACTGTAGCAAGGCAAATACCAGCTAAGATGCAAATTAGCTGCTAAACATACAGCCCAACCCCGCACCCAGAGCTTTCGTTAGATCACTCTAGAGAGGAATTTATAGATCAAGTTAGCTGACTAGTAATCGACTTATTTTAATTTTTTATACGTTAATTTTTCAAAAACCAGGAACACATCTGTTTCAGCTAATTCAAGGTAATTCACTTAAATTATTATTCAGACTGAAATGACTCAGCAGTTTCAAGGAGTGTTCTTTATGTACGCTGTCTGTGGCACTAATCCCATAATCAACGTCAGAAAATTCAGCAATTTAACAACAAAATTGTTAAGACATTGATAATTTTTGAAGGTCTGGTCCTAGACATGACCAAAACTTATTGGGAGTGGGTGGAGGCATTCCTTCCAATCTTCACTGTATCCAAACATGAATATTAGAATATTTTCTGTAAAACACATATGACAGTATATCTATCAATATACCAATTAACATGACCACTTAAGAGAAGTTTTGTGTTAAATATTAAGATGTGTATTACCCAAATAGCTGAACTGCTCCACAACTGTCTCTGGCTTTGCTCACCCAGAGTAATATTTTATCACTTATGTCTATTATATTCTGAAAGCGTGGTTTCCTGAAAAATACCTGAAAATTAATCCTATTCACTTCAATATCAGTTCACAGTATTGAGAGTATGACTAGAAATGTGGGGGCAAGGTAGGGAGAACAGAAGCAGTACTGAACTTACCTGGAGATTTCAGTTCATTATACCATAATTCAATTACACTTTGCTTAGATTCAAACTATTTTTATAACAGCAAAATAAATAATTACAAGTTAGTAAGATTAAGGGAATACTAGACCCTGACTGGCAACCAACCAGGAAAGATTCCTACTCTCAAGGCAAAAGTGGATTTTTCTGCTTCAGAAAGAAACAAAAAAAACCCCTTGCAGGTGTGTTTTTTTCCAATCATTCCTTTCCTCAGTAATCTCTTCTCCAATATACCCAACATTTTTGAACTTCTTTTGAACCAGAACTTCTAGGCCCTTCGCAGATCAAATGTTAATTTCAGCAGCCTGAAGACACCTTAACATACAAGAGGTACTCATTAACACCATTAAAACCTGAAAGATGCTTTTATTTGCCAGATACTTCAAGATATGTTTTCATTGACAGATTGTAATTATCCTCATGTAAGAGTCAAAGCACATCAAACTTACACAACTGCCCCACACTTAAACCTTCCAATTCATACAATTCCCTTCAAAGAACTGGGCTATATTGCATGGCAAATCCTTCATAAATCTAGCTGAACCTTTTTTAGTATTTGTATGATAATCTGCCTTTTCTTCCTTAGGAATTTTTTGTCTCTCCTGTTTCACTGACAATGAAAACAGTATTTTGAGGTAGCTACAAAAACTAACTTCCAATTATAAGAGTAGCAACCTGTGAGTCAAACCAGTTGTGTTTTATTCCCAATTCTTTCAGTGACCTTCCCTGCAAACTAGGGCAAGTCACATCAAATCTCTCTTTTCTTTTGTTTGCTCTCTTGATTTACCCTTCTGGAAGCTCCTCTGAGAACAGACTTTCCATGTACCTACCAGTGTCCCAAGGAGGCCTCAGTCTCACTAAGGTCTTCTGGGTCTTTCATGTTAGATTCTATGTACTAAATAATGAATAGGAAATACTAGTCGTTTGTGGTTTACAAATACACATGGTTGAAGTGTTAACTTTTCTCTCTCCAAACCAGCCCGGATTTTCAGAATCTGATCTTGCAGGACTGCCACAGAGTACTCAATGTGGAGGAAAGATACTCAAACCCAAGCATTTAATGTCACTGCCCTAAAGAAGTCATCCCTGTATGAAAATTAGAGACACAGAGAAAGAAGAAAAGTGAACTTGTTTACATCTCTTCTTCCTGTCCTTGAGGGCGTAAGTAAATATTACAGAGGAAAGACCCAATCTGAGATTCTGTTTTCATTCTGGCACCAGAAAAGAAATCTAACTTTAATTTTTTGTCACGATGCAGTGGATTTAATTAGTTTCCAAAAATAGGAACACAACCACTCCTGTATAAGAAGATGTATACTGCTGTACAAAAGTTTTGATCTCAGTTATGGAATATGCTGATTGTTCCCTGAGATTGTAACAACTTCAATTTATCCTTTACTCAAACCTCAGACTATTTCCAAGGAAATTCTCAGCTCATCTCCATTAAGGCAAGCTATGTTGCTCTTTGTTTTCCCCATTTCCCCATATTTGTCTTACCCAGGCTGAATATAATTTAAGGCACCTCTTGAGATAGTAGTGGCAGGGGGAGAAGAAACACAGAGAAATAAGAGAAGAAATGAGAGAGAAATCTTGCTAAATTAACTCTGTCCGCGAAAAAGCTCTGAAAACAGTTATATTCTCATCTAGGCTGGCAAGGGAATATTACTTTTTGTATATAACATGATAAAGCAGTAAAATTTTAAAATGCACTCAGCAACTCAGTACTGAATTTTCTGTTATCAGTTACAATTCAAGAGCCTGAACTGTTTACCTAAGGGACATATCAGGGTTTTCTGTACCGGTGTTTGAGGTATTTTTTCTACTACGTATGGGAGACCTGGTTCAGAAATAGCCTCAAAATCTTCTCTAATTCTTAGGCTCAAAATAAGCAAACCCTTACAGATATGTTTAACTAATGGGTTCAAGAACATTGAGTCTAGATGAATATAATAAAAAGAAACAACTGAAAGCAAGCTGTAAAGACAACTGTGTTAAGATAATTTAACCATAGAAAAAAGCTGGAAATCTTGGGTATTTTCTAAACAAAAGAAGGCAGTTGAAAGCCATTTTCAGTGAATAGCTCAAGCATCAAAACTGAGCGACAACTTAAAATAGCATCACTTCCTCCACCGATGTAAGTTCAGTGGCTCAAGCTTTAATAAAGAGAGCTCCTCCCAGAGAAAATAAATGGTATTCAGCTGACATCTGATGTATGGAAAGATTTGTAAAAAGATACAAACGGGCAGGCCTAAAACATTTTTAAATGTTTTAACAGAGGCATTTTTGTTAACGAATGAGCCATGATATGCAATGCAGGATATTTCACAAATGTGAAGATTTTTTTACAAGTCTAGGGCGACCAAAAGTGCTGAAGTGTGGCTCAGGCAACTGCTCAAAGTAAAAAGATGGAAACCTAGGAAAAGGGACCCAGAAAGCCTGCTTCAGGAGTGCCTTGTTAGCAAGGAACTACGTATAGGTTTTTGCTCAGAGAGCAGAAACACTGGCTGAAGAGGCAGCTGTAAAGGTTATCCAGGGCAGCCAAGAGCTGGGATGGCGAGGTGGAGCAGCACAAGCATGCCGAGCACGGGATGAAGCAGAGTCCCACTGCCTATGGGAGCAGCGGCCAAGAGTCTTGAACTGCACAGCCAGATGCTGCCAGGATCTGGCCCGGGTGAGCAGTGTGGGAGACGCGACGGGGGCCTGAAAATCACAAACTGAGAGAAGACTGTGGCCAAAGCAGTGGGAAGCAAAGAGCAGCCCCACTAACAGCCTTGCCAAGAAGAGGACTGTACATAGTTTTAGATTCCATGAAAGCAATTTTAGGGATGGCAAATCATCTCATTGCACTTTAAATTATGCTGTCGCCCTTCCCCCTCGACAAATTACTTGTCATCAAATCAATCGATTCATGGCTGAAAGTGGAAAAAAGGTAGCTAGCTTACTGAGCTCCAGACAGCCCAGTTTAACTTTCCCAAGCTTCTGGGGAAGGCTGAAGCTGGCATTTATCAGTGATCCATAAAATTTCAATTGGGTATTTTTGCTGCCAATCAAGTCCTAGACTAACCTTCTTTATTCCCAAATCCACACAGTGAAAAGGGATATTTGATTCCCTCTTCAAACTAAAAATAAGGCTCTTTCACTGAAAAACAAATATTGAGACAATCCAGGCAGAATTTCAACATTTTTCACTTTTTAACCTTACCATTCCTGGCCACTTAAAATTCCTCTTCTTTACTTGCTCCTATGCACCTTGGGATTGAATAGCCCATGGTGCAGACTCGCACCCAGGCTTGACTGAGATCTAAAATAATACAATGGGGTTTTTCAGTTTTGTTTTTAACCACAATCCTCTTGTGCAGGGAAGCTCTGGTAAGCATTTTCAGACTAAGACTAAAATACCTGTTCAAGACTAAATACAGCATAGGAGAACCTGCTGCTGTTTCTCAAAACACAGCGGTATATGCTCTGCTTTTGGCACCCACCCTGGAAGTGAGGGGAAATAGGTTCTCCCTTCAACTCATTGAGATTAAACACCTTGTACTTCCCTGGGAAGCACCCAGCACCCTCTCCTGACCTAGGCAGGCATTTTCCACTGTTCTTTTTTAGTATTTCCACTGTGCAGATGAGAAGTTGGTGCCCAACTGAGAGCAGGTCTGATTCTCCAGCCCTTATGATCAAGAACAGAGAATTTGCAGCTCTGGATCACTGCATTAAATTCTATCATTAAATGAAACTAAAGCAAAGTACAGTAACTTTAACAGGTGAAATGGAAATTGCCTCCAAAATAGTCTATATTTCTGAACAGACAAGGATGAAGATTCTGCAGCAAAAGAAATTGATCTTGGATCTCTTTCTATTGCTTGACAAACTTTTTAATCCAGAGGACCTGGAAAGGAGAGAAATAGCAGTCTGGCATTTCCTCCTCTTGTCATGTTTTAGAAGAAGATATATTCTTTTATTAAGATAATGGTGATAGTTGCTTACTTTATGGAGATATTCACAGGCTGTGAATTCTTAATGTTGTGAAAATACAACTTCTTGCAATCTTAAGTGAGATTTCAAAGACCCAAAGAGCGAGCCTCAAAACTAATCCAAGGAAGTTCACATGCACTGTCCTATGGTCCGTAGGCACCTCATGGTACTGGAAAACTTGGGTTTAGTTTCTACCTCAGATACCTAGCAACTAAAGGCTGCTGTCTTTACCTTTCATAGTGCTAAACATTTGTTTGTTTTAGGTTTTGCTTAAGTATGCCAGGAAGCAGTGTGAGCAGGCTACTCTGCAGTGGGGGCTGAGCTGGGAGCTGAGGGTGACCCCAGCGCAGGCCATGCCCTCCTGGTGGGGCACCATCTGGGCCAGTGATGGGGGTGGAGTCTGCCAACAGCCCCAGGATCATCAGACTAGGTTTGTCATATCTCTGCTAGTACTGCCTTTCTTAACAGAAATCTCTGAAGCCCGAGTTTGCTTTCCACATCCCTTATTACCGTCATTTAGGAATGAGAGAGAGAAGAACCTATTGTAAGACACTGTTCCCCAATCCAACTCTGCTGAA
>NW_009202164.1:35791-36784 GCF_000690835.1 Fulmarus glacialis
TGTACAAACCTATCCAAGAACTTCATACTTATTAGATCTGTATTGCTCGGGTACCTGCATAGGAATATAGAAGCAGTTTGCTAAGCACTCAGAAGGAGCAGCAGAAGTGGAGGTGTGGTTGGCTGTCTGTACTGGATATAAGGAACTCCAACACCCAAAGGCTTGTGTAGAAAATTAAGGCAGACTAGGTAATAACAATAGAAATTGTTTTTTGGAATAGTCTTAAGTAAGCGACTTGCTCATCTAACCACCAAAATAATCTTTTTTCACAGTAGCTATTTTAATCCTCTGTGAGTATTTAAAGACATTTCAACATCTTTCATTATTTACACAATGGTTCTTGGTACAGTTGGGTATAGGAATAAACTACAGATAAAATGTAAGCCTATGGAGTAGTTCTCAGGCTCAGGTTTCTTCTACAGTCTCCATAGAGCACTGATAAACTACTGTAGTGAAAAAAGCAGGTCCTTTCCAGTCATTTAAAACTGCCCTTATTCTAGATAACAATATTGTCACTGGAAATGGGAGGCAAAATAAAAAAACATCCTTCTCTCAAAACTGGAGAGGTATGGATTTGATGGGTGGACTGTCCAGTGGGTGAGGAATTGGTTGGATGGACACATCCAGAGGGTAGTGGTCAATGGCTCAATGTCCAGATGGAGGTCAGTGATGAGTGGTGTCCTGCAGGGGTCCATATTGGGACAGTACTGTTTAATATCTTCATCAATGACATAGTCAGCACAAGACAGACACGGACCTGTTGGAGCGGGTCCAGAGGAGGGCCACAAAAATGATCAGGGGGGTGGAACGCCTCTCCTATGAAGAAAGGCTGAGAGAGTTGGGGTTCTTCAGCCTGGAGAAGAGAAGGCTTCGGGGAGACCTTACTGCGGCCTTGCAGTACTTAAAGGGCACTTATAAGAAAGATGGGGACAGACTTCTTAGAAGGGCCTGTTGTGACAGGACAAGGGGGAATGGTTTTAAAGTAAAAGAGGG